>NC_134828.1:2359906-2479080 GCF_004210375.1 Tachypleus tridentatus
AGAAACATTTAGAAACTTTGTGTTTATACTTGGAATAATGTAACTGTTAAGGAAACAGAAACATTTAGAAACTTTGTGTTTATACTTGGAATAATGTAACTGTTAGGAAACAGAAACATTTAGAAACTTTGTGTTTATACTTGGAATAATGTAACTGTTAAGGAAACAGAAACATTTAGAAACTTTTGTTGTGTTTATACTTGGAATAATGTAACTGTTAAGGAAACAGAAACATTTAGAAACTTTGTGTTTATACTTGGAATAATGTAACTTGTTAAGTAGGAAACAGAAACATTTAGAAACTTTGTGTTTATACTTGGAATAATGTAACTGTTAAAGAAACAGAAACATTTAGAAACTTTGTGTTTATACTTGGAATAATGTAACTGTTAAGGAAACAGAAACATTTAGAAACTGTGTTTATACTAGGAATAATGTAACTGTTAAGGAAACAGAAACATTTAGAAACATAATGTTTATACTTGGAATAATGTAAGAAACAGAAACATTTGGAAACAGTATGTTTTATACTTGGAATAATGTAACTGTTAAGGAAACAGAAACATTTAGAAACATTATGTTTATACTTGGAGATAAATGTAACTGTTAAGGAAACAGAAACATTTAGAAACATTATGTTTATACTTGGAATAATTTAACTGTTAAGGAAACAGAAACATTTAAAATATTTGTGTTTATACTTGGAATAATGTAACTGTTAAGGAAACAGAAACATTTAAAAACCTTGTGTTTATACTTGGAATAATGTAACTGTTAAGGAAACAGAAACATTTAAAAACCTTGTGTTTATACTTGGAATAATGTAACTGTTAAGGAAACAGAAACATTTAAAAACCTTGTGTTTATATTAGGAATTTTTAGAGCATTTATAATTTAATGTGCCATTATTACATTTACAGATAATTGTTTGTGAAACATGACAAATATACCATAAGTATCCAGTATATTACTCATTACTGTTGTTCTGTATTAGTGTTTCTCAAAGTTCAGATTCGATACTCAGTGTAGGGTTGCCAGAACAGTACAAAATAAATTAGATTCTTATTAATACATGGATTTAGTTTATATCTAATAAAGAAACAAGTTATACAGAATTTGGTTTTCTACAAAAATATCTGTAGACGTAAGAGGAATTACTCCATTAATGCAGCGTTACTGATATTACATACATCTTAATGTTTTGGTTTTGTTAAAGATGAATTTGTGTGTATTACAACAAAAAAGAAAATAACATTAATAAACTCAGTGTGCAGTATCACTTTAAATTTACAATTTCTTTGGTTGTAAGTAATACTAAATTTTACTAAATCATGGATAGAACCATTTGAAAAGCACTATTCTACATCACACTGTGAAATTAGTTTCTGATCTAACATTGTAACATTGACAAATATGCCAGAAAATAATTCTTATAAAACATGAAGTTAGACATGGACATTGACCGTTCTGCTACAATATACTTCTGTGAACTGAATCTTTTGTCAAGTATAATAATGTTATTACATTTTCTGTGCATCCTTACTCCTGAAGACACTAATTCACAATAAAGGAAAGAGATAGAATTTTTGTTTATAAAATATTTTAGTCTTCTAGATAATTGCTTATAAAATACAACAACTGTGATCAGATTATTTATTTAGGTGACAGTATTCTTTTGACACAATATGGTAAACAGATAAATAATACACATGAATCTATAAAGGAAATAAAGGTTTTAATAAACCTTGTGAGTTTGTCTGGTTCATTGCTGTTCAAAGAAAACTATTGGTAACTTGTGAAAGAGAGCATGGATTTGGAAACAAATACAATTAAAGCTGTGGTTTAATTATGACAATGTTACGTGTATTTTATTTTTAAGTTTTGTATTTCTTGGAGGGTGGTAAGTAAGTTAAAGAATAATGGGATACCTAGAGAGTAGATGTCACAATTCTCATGGAGAGGCAAAACTTAGGAATTTGTTTGAAATATTTTTGTCTAAAACTAAGAACTTACAACTTATATTAAAACAATGGTTACACTTTAATTCCAAGTATGTTCATATTCTTTGATAATAAAGTGCTTAAAATAAATTTTGAATGCAATATGGTAAAACCTTGTGACATGCTCAGTGGAAAGAAAGAGTTAATACTATATTATTTATAACTGATAGAAAGCCAAATGTTTAATCTGTTATATGTTGATTTCAAATTTTATTCTCATGGGAACACATCAGTGATCTCAGTTGAATTTTATTGACTCTTGTCACAAAGTTAACATGCCAGAAAGACTGTGAGACATTGTCTGCTTTCTATATGTATATATTTTGTTTTCTTACTTAAATAATGCCATTAATAACAGTTTTTAGTTTTGAAAAAACTTTTATTGGCAGTCAACAAAAGAAATGTCCCATGTAAATACAGTATTGTTTTTATTTGTATTCTTTCTTTATTATTATTATAAAACTAACAAAAATTAAAATTATTAGATTAGATTGCATAAACTAGTGAGAAAAAAATAATAATTTTTCATGGGGTACATGCTGTAGTAGCACATGTGTCATGTAATTTGGTGAGATAACTTGAGCTGCAAGTTCACTAAGTTGTGGCATTATTAGTGGGATACAGTTCAAAGGACAGTAGAACAACACTTAGATATAGACATGTATGTATGTATATTTATACTGTTATGAATTGAAAGTTATTTAGAATAAACAAATGTTTCATTTTAAAATTTGAAGTGATTCTAGAAAGAAAAAAAAGAAAGGGAGAATTTAGATTTATTTCATATTTTTTATGGTGGTTACAAGGTCGGTCAAGTTGGCCGGTGTCTTGTAGAGCTTTGATAGAGAGGAAAAAAGTTTTACTGAAAAATAAAACAAACATTTAAAAGTTTTTACAGATTGTGCAAATACAGTTTGAGATTTTTTCAGATGAAGAAAAGTATTCTCAACATGAAAATCATTTTTGTGCAGAACAACTAACACTTTGACTCCATGTTCACCAAGAAATGTGTGATAAAAACATTTTATTAAATATTCAGATTTTTTTGTCTACAAAACACTTGTAATGTTCACTGAAAGTTTATGAAATTTTATGAAGATGCACAAAATATGTTAGAACTTCGAGTATACAGGCTATAAAGATCAGTTTGGACTTTCAAACACAGCCGATTTGAATGAGCTTGTAGTGGGAGCGTTAACAGAAATTTGGAGATTACTTCTAAACTCTAAAGTTACATATATATACCCAAATGTCATTCAGTTCATGTATGATAATTAAGACTGAATGAAACTTATGGTATTATCTCTTTCCATAATGGAAACTTGTTGTATTGGTGGCCTTTCTTAATCGATTCAGTATTATCCATTGTCTTGAAAATAAAAGTTATAGTTTTCAGAATTTGGAAAGTATCTTCTCAGTTATGTGTTCTCTTTCCACTAACCTGAAGTTATCAAAATTTCAAAAGGGAATTTTGTTGCTTTCAACAAATGATAATTTCTCATCCATTTATAAATAGTGGTATCTTGCTTTGTAGTACATAATAGTATAATGTATTTGAATTTAAATTTGCCTCGAGAGATGAGTATCACTTTTTTTAATGCTGTTAAGTATCAAAATGTTTGTTTTCTCTGTGGTTTTATCTTAATGTTATTTATAGTTAATCTTCATAGCAGTAATCTAAGTTGCAACCATTAGTAAATGTTGTATAAAAAAATTCATCTACAAATGTTTGGTAAAACATCTCTTGTTTTGCATTAAAGTACCAGAAAGCCAGTCTAGCACTGAAGATATCTCAACTAGAAAAACAGATAAAAACTTTGACAGAAGACAGTATTAATCTGCTAAAACTGAGGTTGACTGAGCTTGGAGTTCAGGAAAATACACCGTTACACCTGTTGGAAAAGGTAATTAATTGTCTTTGGCCTATCATAGCTGAATAGCAGTGTTTATATCTTTCATGGTAAAAATAATCTCCAAGCTTTTGAGCAAAGTAATGTTTTAATGTAGTAATACAAGTATTAATTTTTAAAAACCTATTCAAAGAATCCTGATGAATACAAAATTGATGTTAACTGTTAGAGCTGGTGGTGGTGCTGCCTACAGTTATTGGGTAGTCATTGAACTTAATGTTTATAATTTCTTAAACTAATTAGATGTATGTGTAGACTGAGGTTATTGATACACTATATAATTGCATACATGAAAATGTGGTAAGCACATTACATCATAATTACAGTTTAGAACATTGATGTCAGTCATGAAACTTGGGCAGATTACGTAACTCTAAATTAACTTTAAACTTAGTGAACATCAGATTTTTATCTTTCAGAACTTGACATGATTCAAAGAAATTTAATTGTCATAATAAAAGTAATTTTCTCTTGATATTAGTCCTCAATAACTGTTTAGCTTAAGGTATTGGACTGAGAAACATCTACTCTGGATTGTCATTACTAACACCCGACTTATTAATGGAATGTAGTTACAAATTTGATCACAGTTAAAATTATTTTCCTTTGACTGATTTTATGGTGAACCTAATACATTTACTCCATAATTCATGAGGCAAGCTAAGTACACACTTTAAGATACAGAGTTATTCATACGGAAACCGACTTCATTGAGTCGTAGTCTGTGATATAATTGAACTAGAAGGTGGTCGTTATGGTATTATGTATATATCAGTATAGAATTGTTGGTAAACTAACTGTAGTAATGATACTGAACTAGAGTACTTCACACACACAAGTTTTGAGCTTTTAATTTAAAAAATGGATAAAATGAAACATTCATTTGAACACAGTTTAAACAACTTTATTGAAGCGATCAGTGTTCTGTATTTAGAAATCGCACCATGCAACAATGCTGTTTATATTTTGTTCTCTTCGGGAAACAGATAGTGGTTTTTTTAGTAGAGGCAGCTGACGACATCATTAAGAAGTTTTTGTTGTTTACTCACAAACATTCTGTTTTATTTATTTCATTTTAACATGTACATAAGCACCATTCATTCACAATCACATATTTTGGACAAGTGCATGTGCAATAATAATACACATGTCTCTTGTTGCAGGTGATATGTTGTCGTGGTCAACAAGAATAAAAATGGATAGTTTGTTATAATGATACCCAGTTTCTGTCTGTCCTGAAAATACATATTGTGTTATAAATATGCATGCACTTTATTGGGTGTAGACCCCTAGTGACACAGCAGACTAATACCACTAGAAACTGGATTTTAATACCCGTAGTGGGCAGAGCACAGATACATGAGTGGCATTTTTCGCTGAAATGCGGATTTCCGCGGTTTTCAAACAGCCAACGATCACCCACGAGATTCGTGTAAATTCGAGGAGAAAATATGAGCGATTTGGGGGCCGGGTCGGTGGATTTTGAGGAGAAATCGTATTTTTTCAATGTTTATTGCAGAAAAAAAAAAAATCTGACCGCCATCTTGGAGGCAGTCTCGTTTTGTCTCGTTGCAGGTCTCGTGGTCTGGTATCGTGTGCATACCAGACGATAAAATATTCTCTACTCCAAAGAAACAACAGCGATTGAAATGTTTAAAAGGAAAGATGTTCATTTTGATCCTGTAGACAAGAGAATGTGTAACACCATTAGATCAGCAGCTTCAAAGTATACCTCAAAGCTGAGGGAGAATCAGAAGAAAAGGGCAGAAAGGTTTGAGGCCTATGGTTCTGTGAAATCTGGCCCAGCCACCTTGGCTAAATAAAAAGTCCAGAAAGCCGCAGAGGCACAGAGAGCACTGGAAACCCTTGTCCCGAAAAAGTAGCCAAGATTGATTAAAGGAAATTAAGTGATTTGAAATTTGACTGTAATTTATGCAGCAGAGCAGAAGTTGGTATCAGTGACTGAAAAACATTTTATTATTATCTGCAGCATACAGTGCCAGTGGTTTATTTTAAAGCATATCATTAATTTTATTTTGAAGCAATGTCAAAGCTTTCCTTGATTTGCTGTTTCAGTTTGTATTGTGAAAGAATGAAAAATATACTGATATTGAGGTACCAGTAATTTACTGACAAGATTGTATAGATGAACAAGTTTTACTGTAGGTAGTCATGTAGAGTAATTTTAAGTACTTTGAAATTTTAATGGAATACATGCAGCAGAGCAGTAGTTGTTGATGTCAGTGACTGTACAAAATTTAACTTCTGAGGCATATCACTGATATCAGTAGTTTAATATTGAACCATATCAGTAGTTGAATTTTTAAGCAATGTCATAGCTTTCCTTCATATGCTGTTTTAGTTTGTATTGTCAATTTGTGAAAGAATGGAAAATTCACTGACATTAAGGTACCAGTAGTATAATGACAAGATTGCATAGATGAACAATTTGAACTGTAGGTAGTCATGATTAGTCAAAAGAGTAATTTTATGTGATTTGAAAATTGTATGGAATATATGCAGCAGAGAAGTAGTTATTGGCAATAACTGTCAAACATTTAATTGGCAGCATACCAGTTGTTGATGTTATTGATGACAAAAAAGGATAATAATGAAATGATTTGTATTTGAAATATTTACTGAGTTATTTTGGCTTTATTAACTCATATTACTAATATATTTTGATTTAGAAAAAAATTAAACTGAATAAATAGCAAAGAAACAATCTTAAATTTCATTTATTTACTTTTTATTTTATTTGTTAATTTTAGATATTTTGATATATCTTCTAAAAAATGAATGCAAATTAAAAGAATAAAATCAATCTGCTAAAAACTGTAAATGAAAGTTATAGTTTTTATTAGTTTGATTTAGTCTTTTAATTTCCTTTTGTTATTTTATATGATACATATTGTGTACTTTTCCAACATTGCAATGTCAAAAAACATAAAGAAATTATGTCCCAGATTGCACCAAATCACACCAAATAGCATCCATTTTTTTAAAATTTCCCGGGGGGCATGCCCCCGGACTATCCTGGTCAGGCACGGCTGTGGCGCCTCTGGCGCCAGGCTATATACCTTTTCCTCTTTTTTTCATAAATGTCATTGGCATGCCTGCAGATAACCCATTGCACAGTTTTGTGCTTAGGTTTAAACAAACAAAATCATTAGATGTAAATATAGTTTAGTAAAAGTTTTGTACAAAAATGTATTAAAAGTTTTTTAAAGAGGTCTAACAACGAATAGGTTAGAGAATAACTTTATAAATTCACTTAGTGATCGTATTAAGTGCATTAAAGTTTAGCTGTATCTAAAGTAAAACAACGAATGTATACAATTTCAACTGTATATTTAAGGATATATTTAATAAAGGCTTAACTAGTGTTAGGCCTAAGATAAGTGGATTTACAGATTTCTGTATCTGTGATTACAATTCTTTTGTGTTATTCTAGAAATCCTGTACTCAGAGAAGTATTGTTGGTATAAAGATACTAATCTGACTGCAGATATTTTGCTGGTCTCTGCTGGATTAAAATTAAAAGCTTGCAGTAAAACTGAAAGTGTCATTGTGGAATCAACGTTCATGTGATTGTGATTTATTTAGTTTTGCTCATTTGGAATAAGAGCTGTAAGAAAGAATTGCAAATACTAAATTATAAATCAACACGCAGTTGAAACACCTTCATATTTCTGATATTAAAACAGTAAATTATGCATACTGTGAAAAGGCATTTTGTATGTGACATCTTGAGTTATATTTTTATCAGCATTTTGAAATAATACTCTAAGAATCTAGTGAATGATGAACATGTTCTGTAAGGTAGAGTTTGTGAAAACATCGTTTCTACTTCTTTTCATGTATGTTTCTCATCTAATTTATAAAGCTATAAAATCTTACATTTTTTTATTAGACCGGTGTTGAGGTAGGTGTACACTATAAATAAATATTTGTTTGTATAAAATAACAATAAAAGCATCACAGCTAAAAGTTATAATGTTATACAAAAGGCCTAATTACACAGATGTGTTTCTCATCTTCTAGGTTTTATTTTACTCAGTTCTATATCTGAAACTCTTGGTGTATTTTTAATGAATATGCATGTTATTGAATACCATATTCTTTTTTAAACACCATTTGAAAGTTTAACAAACCATAATAGTACTAATTCAATTGAAACACATGTCTAACTAGGCTAAAGAGAGAGATATAATATTGTGATTTGAAGTAATTTACAATCACAGGAAAAAATTCACAGTTGGTGCTTGTTTTTTAACAGGCTAGAGAGATAGTAACATGGCACAAAGAACTTCAAGGAAGAACCTCTGTACTCCAGTCACAAGTCCTGTCTCTGGAGGCTGAGCAGGGCCAGCTTTTTGGTGTAACACACATTTCACGTGAGAACCAAAACCCTGTGCCAAGTACGACAGGAACAAAGGTATCCCCAAATGTTGGGTGATATGTGAAGTTAGTAGCTTAAAGCTCTAATCAGCTGGTGTACTAGCATGGTGCATGTGCTTCTTTTATTTGTTTGTTATTATAACAGCCGTAGACTTTTTTTTTCTGTCGCATCTTGGTTGATCATATTTTGCAGTCTGTTTTTAGCCTAAGCTGATTGTAAAAGGGCCACTGAATAGTAGAGTAACGATGGAAGTCTACACCAGGTGTAGCAGAATCAACAGCTTCATCCATGGGCATGGGTAGGTTGGAGTGTATGTGTTTCTCAGGAAAGAAGTCATGATTTAACTAACATAGCTTTTAGGATATGTCACTGTCTTCCTAAGTTGTTGTAATTTCTGTCTATAATCTTGTACATTATGTAGGACTTATAAAACTTTAGCCATACTCTGTGTGTACATTTGTCCTGTTATATGATTCCTGGTCAGCTGACCTGTTAATTTGTTGTTTTCAGAAGATGTCCCAAGGATCTTTAATTTTATGATTTAATTTTTAAAGTAATATATGTTTATATATAAATGACTTTGTAAAGAGTGCATGTTATAAATTTACCATTTTCTTAAAAGTTTTATTTTTACAGTGTTACATGTTTGATTATCTGATGTTCTATATTAAATGTTGTACAATAGTCTAAGCACATAAATTTAGTTGATATCATGATATTCATAGTTAGTTAATTTTGTTGCAACATGTTTCTACAGAAACAATTGTAATAAAGACACTTATTAGATAAGTTATTTGTTTAAGCTTAGTTGGACACTTTGTGTTACAACTGTTTACAGCATTCATGTGTCTTAGCTAAAATGTTAACATTGTTGTTATCTGAATTAGCAAAATCTAAGTTTATTTAGTTATTGTTTTCTCAACAAAACCAGTGTTAATGTTAAAAAGATGTGTGTATACATGTGTGTAGTTTTCTCTCTGTATAAGGAACATCATTATTCTGCTTAACAAAGATATTATTCACCTCTGATATTACTGCCTTCCATTTTGTAGTGTATCCACAAGAATAGAAAAGATCGGACACAAGTATTGCAGAAAATCTCTGAATTAGTGTCACACAGACATTCACTTCAGATGAAGCTCAGAGGTCTCCAAGCTGAGCTTTTTCCTTTGGAGAAGTTATTACCAACTGAAATAGATGTCAAAACCTTACCTGAAGATTCGATTTACAAAGACAGCAACATGGAAGAAGGTAGAAGAGATATAAATCTCGGAAGTGACAAAATGGACAGTGGCAGATTTGGTAAAGTAGCCAGAGATGACAGAGTAGAAGTCAACCAAGAAAACAGTATAGTATATGACAACTCTAACAGTGGTAATGTGGGAAGAAGTTCCAATGATGTTAAAGGAACTGTCAGTCTACAAGATGATCAGAGGATCACCAACAACACAAGTAATGGAGTCAGAGGCCTGGAAAATAATTTAGTGAATAAGAAACTTAGAAGCATAGTAATTGTCAACAATAACTTAGAAACTGATGCATTAAATAGGAAACTAATAACAAATGTAATTGATAAAAGTGATGAACATACTGAGCAAAAGGACAGAAGTCTGGTGCAGAGTAATAAACCAGACATAAATTCAAGGATTAGTAAAATAGATATAAAGTCTGAGCCTGTCAAAAATGGAGAATTTAAAGATTATAGGTCACCACCGAGACTTGAAAGGTTTGAACTTTCTAACGTTCCAATTTCTAATAATTTATTTATGTCATCAGCTGCCAGTCCACCAGTCCCAATTTTATCTCCGGTTTGTTCGGAAAACGTTTTCAACAGTCCTTCAGAAGATATTTTTCTACAGCTTGATAAGACGAGCTCTCAGAGAAAGACATATCAGCCTCATCAGAAATTCGTGCCAGGTGATTCGTTGTCTATAGAAAAAGAATGGAACCCCCAGAAAACGGTTTTACAGCAGGGATTTATTTCTGCTGTTGATGGAAAAAAACAACATGAAGACTTAATTAGCAGTAAAAATAGCAGTTTCTGTGATAACACTAAACTAGTGGATGATACAAGATCAGTGGATAGAACAGAAGAAATTTCAAATGCAGTCTATTCACCAATTAGTCTACATCAAGAAGATGCTTCTGTCGGCACTGATATGAAAATTTATCATTTTTCTAGGGCTGTCTCGTCCCCTGAGTCATTCTCAGACTCTGCATGTAAAAAGAAAAAATACACTAGAGGGTGCTGTGGTGCTGTAAGTATCCATAAACACGGCAGCTTTGCTTCACATGTGAAAAAAGAGGTTTACAGTGATGCAGTAAATTCACAGATTTTGTGTCAGAAAGATGTTCCCTTAACTACTGTGAAACAGGAGACTTTGAAGAATGAAACTAACTACAGCAAAGTTTCCATAAAGGTTTTGAAGAAAGGAAAATCTTCAAGATGTCATAAGCATGCAGGAACTGGTCAGTATTCTTATGGCAATGAATTGATTTCAGATGTAACACCTAGAAAAAAGCTAAGAAGCCCCAAATTTTGCAAAGGAAATGAAAATATTTCAGAAAAGTGGAAGAGAAAGCAGAATTACACTGGCTGTAGTTTTGAAAATGGTCGAAACAAACAAATATTTTCTCCCAGATCAGTATCAGACTCTGGTTTTGACAGTCGAGGCTCTGTTGTACAGTTGTCTGAATGCGTTAAAGTATCCAATGAGAATGGCCATAGTTCCCAAGTTTCTGAAGAAGGTGAAATACAATATATTGGAAGAGTTGCTGAACTAGAAAGTTTATCAAGGTTTGATGGTGAGTTTTGTTTGTACTGTTTCCCGTAGTGAGAAACGTGGTGTTAAGGTAAAGCAGATAAAACTTTATCTTGTTTCTTGTCGAACTTAAGGTCACTGTATGATGATAACTTGAACCTTTACTTCACTGTTATGTTTCAGAAATACATATATGCATCTATATAATCTATAATAAACACTGTAACCGTATAATAAAATCCAGTGATAATGACTGTATGTAATTGTTATAAAGTTTCACTATATGTGGTTTTTGGAAACCTGTTTGAACACTTAGCTGAACCTCAGGGGTCAACACTTAGCTGAACCTCAGGGGTCGCTTCTTTTCAATCGGGTATCATGAACGTTACTGTATAATGCAGTAACATAGATCGATTTTCATTTTTTATTCTTGTGTTGTCAAAACCTAGATAGCAAAATATGATCAGTTGATTTTATATCCAAGTATAACAGTTGGTAACTACTTTGACACCAAGCCTATGATAGTCTGTTTACTAACATAGAAAGGTAGAATTTAATGAAGGAAGCATTAAGAATAGAATGAGATACCACTGAGTTACCATTACATAATGCAAATGTGGTGGAAAAACATGAAACATAAGAGTCATTGTTTATTAAGATTCACTCACAGTCCTAGAAAGTGGTCATCCTCATGGCTCCTAGAAAGTGGTCATCCTCTTGGCTTTGGTATCAGTTCAAACAAAGTAAAGTTCATTGTTCAAAGAATTATTTATATCATTTGCATAAATGTAGTAATGTTTATGAGAATACTTTATTTCAAAGATGTTTTATAATAACAAAATGTGTTTAATTTGCACCTTGGAAACCTTTGAATGTATTGCTTTTTTCAAAGATGTCACAGCATCGAGATAATTTTATTGAGATCCTTATAACTTAAAGGCCTCAGAGCTGTTATACAACTATGGTTTACCACATGCATGTTCATTTAAAGTAAGTGAAGTCATTATGTATAACTGCTTGTGGAATACTAAAAACTTGATTTCCATGCAAGCAGAAAAATGTAACTAATGAAACTGTATAGTGGTCAATCAAACAGAACGTTGAATTTAGAATAAATAATAATAAAATTCGCCAACAGGTGTTTACACAAAGCTTTTAATATTATCATCAGATGCATCACTGGCACATAGGGCTCATGGCCCCATTCTATATGACAGTGCTCTGAATCCCCAGATGGAGTCTCGAAAACATCAGGATAGAAAACTATGATTAAACATAGTGGTGCCTCTGATTACTATTACAGTATTGGAACATACAAAAAATAGGCCTAATATTACAGAGTTGGAAAGAGTTGATGTTTTGTCAAGTAACAGCTTGTTTTCTCTTGTATTGTGGATGGATATTGTTTAAACCTGCTGATTCCATATTCTCTTATTACTGAAACTACTTACAAAAATTACAGGTGGAAACTTTTTAAGTTATGTATATGCAGAAAAGTGAAATAATTCGTGTATTCTCTCCCAACTATCCACATTTATACTCGAACACACAAGTTCTTTGCTTATTGTCCTTCTGTTCAGTACGACTGGACATAATTCACAATATACAAGTACACATGTGAGCACAGGTTAGTGTATGAATGATACTTCATACATTACACTCTGTCATTTTGTTACTGTTATCAGTGATACAGATTATACTAGTTAGTGTATCAAGTACTTCATACATTACACTGTCATTTTGTTATTGTTATCAGTAATACAGATTATACTAGTTAGTATATCAAGTACTTCATACATTACACACTGTCATTTTGTTATTGTTATCAGTGATACAGATTATACTAGTTAGTATATCAAGTACTTCATACATTACACACTGTCATTTTGTTATTGTTATCAGTGATACAGATTATACTAGTTAGTATATCAAGTACTTCATACATTACACACTGTCATTTTGTTATTGTTATCAGTGATACAGATTATACTAGTTAGTATATCAAGTACTTCATACATTACACACTGTCATTTTGTTATTGTTATCAGTGATACAGATTATACTAGTTAGTATATCAAGTACTTCATACATTACACACTGTCATTTTGTTATTGTTATCAGTGATACAGATTATACTAGTTAGTATATCAAGTACTTCATACATTACACACTGTCATTTTGTTATTGTTATCAGTGATACAGATTATACTAGTTAGTATATCAAGTACTTCATACATTACACACTGTCATTTTGTTATTGTTATCAGTATTACAGATTATACTAGTTAGTGTATCAAGTACTTCATACATTACACACTGTCATTTTGTTGTTATCAGTGATACAGATTATACTAGTTAGTATATCAAGTACTTCATACATTACACACTGTCATTTTGTTATTGTTATCAGTAATACAGATTATACTAGTTAGTATATCAAGTACTTCATACATTACACTGTCATTTTGTTATTGTTATCAGTATTACAGATTATACTAGTTAGTATATCAAGTACTTCATACATTACACTCTGTCATTTTGTTATTGTTATCAGTATTACAGATTATACTAGTTAGTATATCAAGTACTTCATACATTACACACTGTCATTTTGTTATTGTTATCAGTATTACAGATTATACTAGTTAGTATATCAAGTACTTCATACATTACACACTGTCATTTTGTTATTGTTATCAGTGATACAGATTATACTAGTTAGTATATCAAGTACTTCATACATTACACTGTCATTTTGTTATTGTTATCAGTAATACAGATTATACTAGTTAGTATATCAAGTACTTCATACATTACACTGTCATTTTGTTATTGTTATCAGTAATACAGATTATACTAGTTAGTATATCAAGTACTTCATACATTACACACTGTCATTTTGTTATTGTTATCAGTGATACAGATTATACTAGTTAGTATATCAAGTACTTCATACATTACACAGTCATTTTGTTATTGTTATCAGTAATACAGATTATACTAGTTAGTATATCAAGTACTTCATACATTACACTGTCATTTTGTTATTGTTATCAGTATTACAGATTATACTAGTTAGTGTATCAAGTACTTCATACATTACACACTGTCATTTTGTTGTTATCAGTGATACAGATTATACTAGTTAGTATATCAAGTACTTCATACATTACACACTGTCATTTTGTTATTGTTATCAGTAATACAGATTATACTAGTTAGTATATCAAGTACTTCATACATTACACTGTCATTTTGTTATTGTTATCAGTGATACAGATTATACTAGTTAGTATATCAAGTACTTCATACATTACACACTGTCATTTTGTTATTGTTATCAGTGATACAGATTATACTAGTTAGTATATCAAGTACTTCATACATTACACACTGTCATTTTGTTATTGTTATCAGTGATACAGATTATACTAGTTAGTATATCAAGTACTTCATACATTACACACTGTCATTTTGTTATTGTTATCAGTGATACAGATTATACTAGTTAGTATATCAAGTACTTCATACATTACACACTGTCATTTTGTTATTGTTATCAGTGATACAGATTATACTAGTTAGTATATCAAGTACTTCATACATTACACACTGTCATTTTGTTATTGTTATCAGTGATACAGATTATACTAGTTAGTATATCAAGTACTTCATACATTACACACTGTCATTTTGTTATTGTTATCAGTGATACAGATTATACTAGTTAGTATATCAAGTACTTCATACATTACACACTGTCATTTTGTTATTGTTATCAGTGATACAGATTATACTAGTTAGTATATCAAGTACTTCATACATTACACACTGTCATTTTGTTATTGTTATCAGTGATACAGATTATACTAGTTAGTATATCAAGTACTTCATACATTACACACTGTCATTTTGTTATTGTTATCAGTATTACAGATTATACTAGTTAGTGTATCAAGTACTTCATACATTACACACTGTCATTTTGTTGTTATC
The DNA here is from genome assembly GCF_004210375.1 of Tachypleus tridentatus. NCBI lineage: Eukaryota > Metazoa > Arthropoda > Merostomata > Xiphosura > Limulidae > Tachypleus > Tachypleus tridentatus. The sequence goes on from NC_134828.1 coordinate 2,374,977, forward strand.
AGTGATACAGATTATACTAGTTAGTATATCAAGTACTTCATACATTACACACTGTCATTTTGTTATTGTTATCAGTAATACAGATTATACTAGTTAGTATATCAAGTACTTCATACATTACACTGTCATTTTGTTATTGTTATCAGTATTACAGATTATACTAGTTAGTATATCAAGTACTTCATACATTACACTCTGTCATTTTGTTATTGTTATCAGTATTACAGATTATACTAGTTAGTATATCAAGTACTTCATACATTACACACTGTCATTTTGTTATTGTTATCAGTATTACAGATTATACTAGTTAGTATATCAAGTACTTCATACATTACACACTGTCATTTTGTTATTGTTATCAGTGATACAGATTATACTAGTTAGTATATCAAGTACTTCATACATTACACTGTCATTTTGTTATTGTTATCAGTAATACAGATTATACTAGTTAGTATATCAAGTACTTCATACATTACACTGTCATTTTGTTATTGTTATCAGTAATACAGATTATACTAGTTAGTATATCAAGTACTTCATACATTACACACTGTCATTTTGTTATTGTTATCAGTGATACAGATTATACTAGTTAGTATATCAAGTACTTCATACATTACACAGTCATTTTGTTATTGTTATCAGTAATACAGATTATACTAGTTAGTATATCAAGTACTTCATACATTACACTGTCATTTTGTTATTGTTATCAGTGATACAGATTATACTAGTTAGTATATCAAGTACTTCATACATTACACTGTCATTTTGTTATTGTTATCAGTAATACAGATTATACTAGTTAGTATATCAAGTACTTCATACATTACACACTGTCATTTTGTTATTGTTATCAGTAATACAGATTATACTAGTTAGTATATCAAGTACTTCATACATTACACTGTCATTTTGTTATTGTTATCAGTAATACAGATTATACTAGTTAGTATATCAAGTACTTCATACATTACACTGTCATTTTGTTATTGTTATCAGAGATACAGATTATACTAGTTAGTATATCAAGTACTTCATACATTACACTGTCATTTTGTTATTGTTATCAGTAATACAGATTATACTAGTTAGTATATCAAGTACTTCATACATTACACTGTCATTTTGTTATTGTTATCAGTAATACAGATTATACTAGTTAATATATCAAGTACTTCATACATTACACTGTCATTTTGTTATTGTTATCAGTAATACAGATTATACTAGTTAGTATATCAAGTACTTCATACATTACACACTGTCATTTTGTTATTGTTATCAGTAATACAGATTATACTAGTTAGTATATCAAGTACTTCATACATTACACACTGTCATTTTGTTATTGTTATCAGTAATACAGATTATACTAGTTAGTATATCAAGTACTTCATACATTACACTGTCATTTTGTTATTGTTATCAGTAATACAGATTATACTAGTTAGTATATCAAGTACTTCATACATTACACTGTCATTTTGTTATTGTTATCAGAGATACAGATTATACTAGTTAGTATATCAATTACTTCATACATTACACTGTCATTTTGTTATTGTTATCAGTGATACAGATTATACTAGTTAGTGTATCAAGTACTTCATACATTACACTGTCATTTTGTTATTGTTATCACTGATACAGATTATACTAGTTAGTATATCAAGTACTTCATACATTATACTGTCATTTTGTTATTGTTATCAGTGATACAGATTATACTAGTTAGTATATCAGGTACTTCATACATTATACTGTCATTTTGTTATTGTTATCAGTGATACAGATTATACTAGTTAGTATATCAAGTACTTCATACATTACACTGTCATTTTGTTATTGTTATTAGTAATACAGATTATACTAGTTAGTATATCAAGTACTTCATACATTACACACTGTCATTTTGTTGTTGTTATCAGTAATACTGATTATACTAGTTAGTATATAAAGTGCTTCATACATTACACTCTGTCATTTTGTTATTGTTATCAGTAATACAGATTATACTAGTTAGTATATAAAGTGCTTCATACATTACACTCTGTCATTTTGTTATTGTTATCAGTAATACAGATTATACTAGTTAGTATATAAAGTGCTTCATACATTACACTCTGTCATTTTGTTATTGTTATCAGTAATACAGATTATACTAGTTAGTATATAAAGTGCTTCATACATTACACTCTGTCATTTTGTTATTGTTATCAGTAATACAGATTATACTAGTTAGTATATCAAGTACTTCATACATTACACACTGTCATTTTGTTATTGTTATCAGTAATACAGATTATACTAGTTAGTATATCAAGTACTTCATACATTACACTGTCATTTTGTTATTGTTATCAGTAATACAGATTATACTTGTTAGTATATCAAGTACTTCATACATTACACTGTCATTTTGTTATTGTTATCAGTAATACAGATTATACTAGTTAGTGTATCAAGTACTTCATACATTACACACTGTCATTTTGTTGTTATCAGTGATACAGATTATACTAGTTAGTATATCAAGTACTTCATACATTACACTGTCATTTTGTTATTGTTATCAGTGATACAGATTATACTAGTTAGTGTATCAAGTACTTCATACATTACACACTGTCATTTTGTTGTTATCAGTGATACAGATTATACTAGTTAGTATATCAAGTACTTCATACATTACACTGTCATTTTGTTATTGTTATCAGTGATACAGATTATACTAGTTAGTATATCAAGTACTTCATACATTACACTGTCATTTTGTTATTGTTATCAGTGATACAGATTATACTAGTTAGTATATCAAGTACTTCATACATTACACACTGTCATTTTGTTGTTATCAGTGATACAGATTATACTAGTTAGTATATCAAGTACTTCATACATTACACTGTCATTTTGTTATTGTTATCAGTGATACAGATTATACTAGTTAGTATATCAAGTACTTCATACATTACACACTGTCATTTTGTTGTTATCAGTGATACAGATTATACTAGTTAGTATATCAAGTACTTCATACATTACACTGTCATTTTGTTATTGTTATCAGTGATACAGATTATACTAGTTAGTATATCAAGTACTTCATACATTACACTGTCATTTTGTTATTGTTATCAGTAATACAGATTATACTAGTTAGTATATCAAGTACTTCATACATTACACTGTCATTTTGTTATTGTTATCAGTAATACAGATTATACTAGTTAGTATATCAAGTACTTCATACATTACACTGTCATTTTGTTATTGTTATCAGTGATACAGATTATACTAGTTAGTATATCAAGTACTTCATACATTACACTGTCATTTTGTTATTGTTATCAGTGATACAGATTATACTAGTTAGTATATCAAGTACTTCATACATTACACACTGTCATTTTGTTATTGTTATCAGTGATACAGATTATACTAGTTAGTATATCAAGTACTTCATACATTACACTGTCATTTTGTTATTGTTATCAGTAATACAGATTATACTAGTTAGTATATCAAGTACTTCATACATTACACTGTCATTTTGTTATTGTTATCAGTAATACAGATTATACTAGTTAGTATATCAAGTACTTCATACATTACACTGTCATTTTGTTATTGTTATCAGTAATACAGATTATACTAGTTAGTTTATCAAGTACTTCATACATTACACTGTCATTTTGTTATTGTTATCAGTAATACAGATTATACTAGTTAGTATATCAAGTACTTCATACATTACACTGTCATTTTGTTATTGTTATCAGTGATACAGATTATACTAGTTAGTATGTCAAGTACTTCATACATTACACTGTCATTTTGTTATTGTTATCAGATACAGATTATACTAGTTAGTATATCAATTACTTCATACATTACACTGTCATTTTGTTATTGTTATCAGTGATACAGATTATACTAGTTAGTATATCAAGTACTTCATACATTACACTCTGTCATTTTGTTATTGTTATCAGTGATACAGATTATACTAGTTAGTATATCAAGTACTTCATACATTACACACTGTCATTTTGTTATTGTTATCAGTAATACAGATTATACTAGTTAGTATATCAAGTACTTCATACATTACACACTGTCATTTTGTTATTGTTATCAGTGATACAGATTATACTAGTTAGTATATCAAGTACTTCATACATTACACTGTCATTTTGTTATTCTTATCAGTGATACAGATTATACTAGTTAGTATATCAAGTACTTCATACATTACACTGTCATTTTGTTATTGTTATCAGAGATACAGATTATACTAGTTAGTATATCAAGTACTTCATACATTACACTGTCATTTTGTTATTGTTATCAGTGATACAGATTATACTAGTTAGTATATCAAGTACTTCATACATTACACTCTGTCATTTTGTTATTGTTGTCAGTGATACAGATTATACTAGTTAGTATATCAAGTACTTCATACATTACACTGTCATTTTGTTATTGTTGTCAGTGATACAGATTATACTAGTTAGTATATCAAGTACTTCATACATTACACTGTCATTTTGTTATTGTTATCAGTGATACAGATTATACTAGTTAGTATATCAAGTACTTCATACATTACACTGTCATTTTGTTATTGTTATCAGTGATACAGATTATACTAGTTAGTATATCAAGTACTTCATACATTACACACTGTCATTTTGTTATTGTTATCAGTAATACAGATTATACTAGTTAGTATATCAAGTACTTCATACATTACACACTGTCATTTTGTTATTGTTATCAGTGATACAGATTATACTGGTTAGTATATCAAGTACTTCATACATTACACTGTCATTTTGTTATTGTTATCAGTGATACAGATTATACTAGTTAGTATATCAAGTACTTCATACATTACACTGTCATTTTGTTATTGTTATCAGTGATACAGATTATACTAGTTAGTATATCAAGTACTTCATACATTACACTGTCATTTTGTTATTGTTATCAGTGATACAGATTATACTAGTTAGTATATCAAGTACTTCATACATTACACTGTCATTTTGTTATTGTTATCAGTGATACAGATTATACTAGTTAGTATATCAAGTACTTCATACATTACACTGTCATTTTGTTATTGTTATCAGTGATACAGATTATACTAGTTAGTATATCAAGTACTTCATACATTACACACTGTCATTTTGTTATTGTTATCAGTGATACAGATTATACTAGTTAGTATATCAAGTACTTCATACATTACACACTGTCATTTTGTTATTGTTATCAGTAATACAGATTATACTAGTTAGTATATCAAGTACTTCATACATTACACACTGTCATTTTGTTATTGTTATCAGTAATACAGATTATACTAGTTAGTATATCAAGTACTTCATACATTACACTGTCATTTTGTTATTGTTATCAGTAATACAGATTATACTAGTTAGTATATCAAGTACTTCATACATTACACACTGTCATTTTGTTATTGTTATCAGTAATACAGATTATACTAGTTAGTATATCAAGTACTTCATACATTACACACTGTCATTTTGTTATTGTTATCAGTAATACAGATTATACTAGTTAGTATATCAAGTACTTCATACATTACACTCTGTCATTTTGTTATTGTTATCAGTGATACAGATTATACTAGTTAGTATATCAAGTACTTCATACATTACACTGTCATTTTGTTATTGTTATCAGTAATACAGATTATACTAGTTAGTTTATCAAGTACTTCATACATTACACTGTCATTTTGTTATTGTTATCAGTAATACAGATTATACTAGTTAGTATATCAAGTACTTCATACATTACACTGTCATTTTGTTATTGTTATCAGTAATACAGATTATACTAGTTAGTATATCAAGTACTTCATACATTACACTGTCATTTTGTTATTGTTATCAGTGATACAGATTATACTAGTTAGTATATCAAGTACTTCATACATTACACTGTCATTTTGTTATTGTTATCAGTGATACAGATTATACTAGTTAGTATATCAAGTACTTCATACATTACACTGTCATTTTGTTATTGTTATCAGTAATACAGATTATACTAGTTAGTATATCAAGTACTTCATACATTACACTGTCATTTTGTTATTGTTATCAGTAATACAGATTATACTAGTTAGTATATCAAGTACTTCATACATTACACACTGTCATTTTGTTATTGTTATCAGTAATACAGATTATACTAGTTAGTATATCAAGTACTTCATACATTACACTGTCATTTTGTTATTGTTATCAGTAATACAGATTATACTAGTTAGTATATCAAGTACTTCATACATTACACACTGTCATTTTGTTATTGTTATCAGTAATACAGATTATACTAGTTAGTATATCAAGTACTTCATACATTACACACTGTCATTTTGTTATTGTTATCAGTAATACAGATTATACTAGTTAGTATATCAAGTACTTCATACATTACACTGTCATTTTGTTATTGTTATCAGTAATACAGATTATACTAGTTAGTATATCAAGTACTTCATACATTACACTGTCATTTTGTTATTGTTATCAGTAATACAGATTATACTAGTTAGTATATCAAGTACTTCATACATTACACACTGTCATTTTGTTATTGTTATCAGTAATACAGATTATACTAGTTAGTATATCAAGTACTTCATACATTACACTGTCATTTTGTTATTGTTATCAGTAATACAGATTATACTAGTTAGTATATCAAGTACTTCATACATTACACACTGTCATTTTGTTATTGTTATCAGTAATACAGATTATACTAGTTAGTATATCAAGTACTTCATACATTACACACTGTCATTTTGTTATTGTTATCAGTAATACAGATTATACTAGTTAGTATATCAAGTACTTCATACATTACACACTGTCATTTTGTTATTGTTATCAGTAATACAGATTACACTAGTTAGTATATCAAGTACTTCATACATTACACTCTGTCATTTTGTTATTGTTATCAGTGATACAGATTATACTAGTTAGTATATCAAGTACTTCATACATTACACTGTCATTTTGTTATTGTTATCAGTAATACAGATTATACTAGTTAGTTTATCAAGTACTTCATACATTACACTGTCATTTTGTTATTGTTATCAGTAATACAGATTATACTAGTTAGTATATCAAGTACTTCATACATTACACTGTCATTTTGTTATTGTTATCAGTAATACAGATTATACTAGTTAGTATATCAAGTACTTCATACATTACACACTGTCATTTTGTTATTGTTATCAGTGATACAGATTATACTAGTTAGTATATGAAGTACTTCATACATTACACTGTCATTTTGTTATTGTTATCAGTGATACAGATTATACTAGTTAGTATATCAAGTACTTCATACATTACACTGTCATTTTGTTATTGTTATCAGAGATACAGATTATACTAGTTAGTATATCAAGTACTTCATACATTACACTGTCATTTTGTTATTGTTATCAGTGATACAGATTATACTAGTTAGTATATCAAGTACTTCATACATTACACACTGTCATTTTGTTATTCTTATCAGTGATACAGATTATACTAGTTAGTATATCAAGTACTTCATACATTACACACTGTCATTTTGTTATTGTTATCAGTAATACAGATTATATTAGTTAGTGTATCAAGTACTTCATACATTACACACTGTCATTTTGTTATTGTTATCACTGATACAGATTATACTAGTTAGTATATCAAGTACTTCATACATTACACACTGTCATTTTGTTATTGTTATCAGTAATACAGATTATACTAGTTAGTGTATCAAGTACTTCATACATTACACACTGTCATTTTGTTGTTATCAGTGATACAGATTATACTAGTTAGTATATCAAGTACTTCATACATTACACTGTCATTTTGTTATTGTTATCAGTGATACAGATTATACTAGTTAGTATATCAAGTACTTCATACATTACACTGTCATTTTGTTATTGTTATCAGAGATACAGATTATAGTAGTTAGTATATCAATTACTTCATACATTACACTGTCATTTTGTTATTGTTATCAGTGATACAGATTATACTAGTTAGTATATGAAGTACTTCATACATTACACTCTGTCATTTTGTTATTGTTATCAGTGATACAGATTATACTAGTTAGTATATCAAGTACTTCATACATTACACACTGTCATTTTGTTATTGTTATCAGTAATACAGATTATACTAGTTAGTGTATCAAGTACTTCATACATTACACACTGTCATTTTGTTATTGTTATCAGTAATACAGATTATACTAGTTAGTATATCAAGTACTTCATACATTACACTGTCATTTTGTTATAGTTATCAGAGATAAAGAATATACTAGTTAGTATATCAAGTACTTCATACATTACACACTGTCATTTTGTTATTGTTATCAGTGTTACAGATTATACTAGTTAGTATATCAAGTACTTCATACATTACACTGTCATTTTGTTATTATCAGTAATACAGATTATACTAGTTAGTATATCAAGTACTTCATACATTACACTGTCATTTTGTTATTGTTATCAGTGATACAGATTATACTAGTTAGTATATCAAGTACTTCATACATTACACTGTCATTTTGTTATTGTTATCAGTGATACAGATTATACTAGTTAGTATATCAAGTACTTCATACATTACACACTGTCATTTTGTTATTGTTATCAGTAATACAGATTATACTAGTTAGTATATCAAGTACTTCATACATTACACTGTCATTTTGTTATTGTTATCAGTAATACAGATTATACTAGTTAGTATATCAAGTACTTCATACATTATACTGTCATTTTGTTATTGTTATCAGTAATACAGATTATACTAGTTAGTATATCAAGTACTTCATACATTACACACTGTCATTTTGTTATTGTTATCAGTAATACAGATTATACTAGTTAGTATATCAAGTACTTCATACATTACACTGTCATTTTGTTATTGTTATCAGTAATACAGATTATACTAGTTAGTATATCAAGTACTTCATACATTACACACTGTCATTTTGTTATTGTTATCAGTGATACAGATTATACTAGTTAGTATATCAAGTACTTCATACATTACACACTGTCATTTTGTTATTGTTATCAGCGATACAGATTATACTAGTTAGTATATCAAGTACTTCATACATTACACACTGTTATTTTGTTATTGTTATCAGTGATACAGATTATACTAGTTAGTATATCAAGTACTTCATACATTACACTGTCATTTTGTTATTGTTATCAGAGATACAGATTATACTAGTTAGTATATCAAGTACTTCATACATTACACACTGTCATTTTGTTATTGTTATCAGTAATACAGATTATACTAGTTAGTGTATCAAGTACTTCATACATTACACACTGTCATTTTGTTATTGTTATCAGTAATACAGATTATACTAGTTAGTGTATCAAGTACTTCATACATTACACACTGTCATTTTGTTATTGTTATCAGTAATACAGATTATACTAGTTAGTGTATCAAGTACTTCATACATTACACACTGTCATTTTGTTATTGTTATCAGTAATACAGATTATACTAGTTAGTATATCAAGTACTTCATACATTACACTGTTATTTTGTTATTGTTATCAGTGATACAGATTATACTAGTTAGTATATCAAGTACTTCATACATTACACTGTCATTTTGTTGTTATCAGTGATACAGATTATACTAGTTAGTATATCAAGTACTTCATACATTACACACTGTGTCATTTTGTTATTGTTATCAGTGATACAGATTATACTAGTTAGTATATCAAGTACTTCATACATTACACTGTCATTTTGTTATTGTTATCAGTAATACAGATTATACTAGTTAGTATATCAAGTACTTCATACATTACACACTGTCATTTTCTTATTGTTATCAGTGATACAGATTATACTAGTTAGTATATCAAGTACTTCATACATTACACACTGTGTCATTTTGTTATTGTTATCAGTAATACAGATTATACTAGTTAGTATATCAAGTACTTCATACATTACACTGTCATTTTGTTATTGTTATCAGTAATACAGATTATACTAGTTAGTATATCAAGTACTTCATACATTACACACTGTCATTTTGTTATTGTTATCAGTAATACAGATTATACTAGTTAGTATATCAAGTACTTCATACATTACACACTGTTATTTTGTTATTGTTATCAGTAATACAGATTATACTAGTTAGTATATCAAGTACTTCATACATTACACTGTCATTTTGTTATTGTTATCAGTAATACAGATTATACTAGTTAGTATATCAAGTACTTCATACATTACACACTGTCATTTTGTTATTGTTATCAGTAATACAGATTATACTAGTTAGTATATCAAGTACTTCATACATTACACTGTCATTTTGTTATTGTTATCAGTAATACAGATTATACTAGTTAGTATATCAAGTACTTCATACATTACACACTGTCATTTTGTTATTGTTATCAGAGATACAGATTATACTAGTTAGTATATCAAGTACTTCATACATTACACTGTTATTTTGTTATTGTTATCAGTAATACTGATTATACTAGTTAGTGTATCAAGTACTTCATACATTACACTGTTATTTTGTTATTGTTATCAGTAATACAGATTATACTAGTTAGTATATCAAGTACTTCATACATTACACTGTCATTTTCTTATTGTTATCAGTAATACAGATTATACTAGTTAGTGTATCAAGTGCAAATACCTTATCTTCATTTATTTTTCACTATTATAAAATATTTTGCAGTGTCAGCTTAGAATCAGTAATTAGGAATAATGTAGACCTTCAAAATTGGCAAAATCTCATCAGATATTGGAGTTGCATCTTAAAATGTAGCTAATAGTGAGAGTGACCTGCTGATAAAACAATGTTTTTTAATGTTTATAAGTAGAAACTTTTAATTAGTTATGCTTGTGGCATGGCACTAAATACATTGTTTACTCTGACTAAAACATATTATTACAAATTTCCATTACAGATTCAACTTTTAGATACCAAAATAACTTGATATATTTATTTTCCTTAATGCACGCTGGACACCATCTTTATTGTCACGTGTTTATTAATGTGCCACGTTTTGATTAGTAACCGAGTTAACAGTTGTGACTTTATAGCACAAATTACAATAATCTTCAATGTTTTTAAGAAGCACCTACACATTTGTTGTTTGGTGATGCAAGTTTCTTTGTACACATGTTCCTGTTATTGAAGAGATTCCAAACAGTAAGCCTAATCTATCAGTTAAGTGGTAACGTAACGGCCTCTAAAGATCTCACCACAGAGAATACCTAACAGTTTAATATCAGTTTCATTTCTACATACATTCTAAAGATTATAAACGTTCTTTTCCTTCTTAGTTATTTTCTAGTACCTCAGTGGTACGTCTGCAGGCTTATATACATTCTAAAGACTATAAACGTTCTTTTCTTTATTAGTTATTTTCTATTACCTCAGTGGTAAGTCTGCAGGCTTATATACATTCTAAAGATTATAAATGTATTCTTTTCTTTATTAGTTATTTTCTAGTACCTCAGTGGTACGTCTGCAGGCTTATATACATTCTAAAGACTATAAACGTTTTTTCTTTATTAGTTATTTTCTAGTACCTCATTGGTACGTCTGCAGGCTTGTATACATTCTAAAGATTATAAACGTTTTTTCTTTATTAGTTATTTTCTAGTACCTCAGTGGTAAGTCTGCAGGCTTATATACATTCTAAAGACTATAAATGTTCTTTTCTTTATTAGTTATTTCCTAGTACCTCAGTGGTACGTCTGCAGGCTTATATACATTCTAAAGACTATAAACGTTTTTTCTTTATTAGTTATTTTCTAGTACCTCATTGGTAGTGCGTCTGCAGGCTTGTATACATTCTAAAGATTATAAACGTTTTTTCTTTATTAGTTATTTTCTAGTACCTCAGTGGTAAGTCTGCAGGCTTATATACATTCTAAAGACTATAAACGTTCTTTTCTTTATTAGTTATTTCCTAGTACCTCAGTGGTACGTCTGCAGGCTTATATACATTCTAAAGACTATAAACGTTCTTTTCTTTATTAGTTATTTTCTAGTACCTCAGTGGTACGTCTGCAGGCTTATATACATTCTAAAGACTATAAACGTTCTTTTCTTTATTAGTTATTTCCTAGTACCTCAGTGGTACGTCTGCAGGCTTATATACATTCTAAATACTATAAACGTTCTTTTCTTTATTAGTTATTTTCTAGTACCTCAGTGGTAAGTCTGCAGGCTTATATACATTCTAAAGACTATAAACGTTCTTTTCTTTATTAGTTATTTCCTAGTACCTCAGTGGTACGTCTGCAGGCTTATATACATTCTAAAGACTATAAACGTTCTTTTCTTTATTAGTTATTTTCTAGTACCTCAGTGGTATGCCTGCAGGCTTATATACATTCTAAAGACTATAAACGTTTTTTCTTTATTAGTTATGTTCTAGTACCTCAGTGGTAAGTCTGCAGGCTTATATACATTCTAAAGACTATAAACGTTCTTTTCTTTATTAGTTATGTTCTAGTACCTCAGTGGTAAGTCTGCAGGCTTATATACATTCTAAAGACTATAAACCTTCTTTTCTTTATTAGTTATTTCCTAGTACCTCAGTGGTAAGTCTGCAGGCTTATATACATTCTAAAGACTATAAACGTTCTTTTCTTTATTAGTTATTTCCTAGTACCTCAGTTGTACGTCTGCAGGCTTATATACATTCTAAAGACTATAAACGTTCTTTTCTTTATTAGTTATTTTCTAGTACCTCAGTGGTACGTCTGCAGGCTTATATACATTCTAAAGACTATAAACGTTCTTTTCTTTATTAGTTATGTTCTAGTACCTCAGTGGTAAGTCTGCAGGCTTATATACATTCTAAAGACTATAAACCTTCTTTTCTTTATTAGTTATGTTCTAGTACCTCAGTGGTAAGTCTGCAGGCTTATATACATTCTAAATACTATAAACGTTCTTTTCTTTATTAGTTATTTTCTAGTACCTCAGTGGTACGTCTGCAGGCTTGTATACATTCTAAAGACTATAAACGTTCTTTTCTTTATTAGTTATTTTCTAGTACCTCAGTGGTAACGCCTGCAGGCTTATATACATTCTAAAGACTATAAACGTTCTTTTCTTTATTAGTTATTTTCTAGTACCTCAGTGGTACGTCTGCAGGCTTATATACATTCTAAAGACTATAAACCTTCTTTTCTTTATTAGTTATTTTCTAGTACCTCAGTGGTAAGTCTGCAGGCTTATATACATTCTAAAGACTATAAACCTTCTTTTCTTTATTAGTTATGTTCTAGTACCTCAGTGGTACGTCTGCAGGCTTATATACATTCTAAAGACTATAAACCTTCTTTTCTTTATTAGTTATTTTCTAGTACCTCAGTGGTACGTCTGCAGTCTTACATACATTCTAAAGACTATAAACGTTCTTTTCTTTATTAGTTATTTTCTAGTACCTCAGTGGTAAGTCTGCAGGCTTATATACATTCTAAAGACTATAAACGTTCTTTTCTTTATTAGTTATTTCCTAGTACCTCAGTGGTACGTCTGCAGGCTTATATACATTCTAAAGACTATAAACGTTCTTTTCTTTATTAGTTATTTTCTAGTACCTCAGTGGTACGTTTGCAGGCTTATATACATTCTAAAGACTATAAACGTTCTTTTCTTTATTAGTTATTTTCTAGTACCTCAGTGGTACGTCTGCAGTCTTACATACATTCTAAAGACTATAAACGTTCTTTTCTTTATTAGTTATTTTCTAGTACCTCAGTGGTACGTCTGCAGTCTTACATACATTCTAAAGACTATAAACGTTCTTTTCTTTATTAGTTATTTCCTAGTACCTCAGTGGTACGTCTGCAGGCTTATATACATTCTAAAGACTATAAACGTTCTTTTCTTTATTAGTTATGTTCTAGTACCTCAGTGGTACGTCTGCAGGCTTATATACATTCTAAAGATTATAAACGTTCTTTTCTTTATTAGTTATGTTCTAGTACCTCAGTGGTACGTCTGCAGGCTTATAACATGAAAAAAAAGGTTTTTTTATACATGTGGTTGGCAGAGCACAAATAGCTCTTTGTGTAACTTTGTGCTTAACTGCAAACACACTTAGCCATTTCCCATATATACCTTTTTTATAATTCTATGTTACATTCATAAAATGTATTTTATGTCTGTCAGTTACTGTGATAATTGCATTTCATAATGTAAACTAAAAACTAGATATACAGAATAAAGAAAATCGGAGAAACTTTTGTTGCTGGTCTGATATTTATAATCATGTGTATCATTAATTAAGAAAAATATGGTGTCTTTTGATGGCCACTAACTTTTTACAGTGCCTACTGTTAATTTCGAGCCCTATCGTATTGACATAAACTGAATTTTAAATATATCGTATCCTTTTTTGTATTAGAAAATATGGAATTTTAAAACTGCTGTTCAGTTGTATGAATTATCCAGTAATATAAATTTACTCTCACAGTTTGAATGACTTACTGACAGAATTGGTATTAACTTAAAACCTGTTAAATAGCAGCACTACAAGTACAATGAGTGTGAAAACACTGGAGAACATCTTATGATCATACAATGTTATTGTTTTTGTTACTGTATGTGCTATACCCAAACTTTCTTAGTGTACTGAAAATAAAATTCAGTGTTTTGTACATGATTTGTAAAATTTCTGTATTCAGTTACATCTTTGTTAATATTAGTTTGATTTCATAAAAGTTTTTTCAACAGATTTTGAAGAAAAATGATGAATTACTTTATCCTTAGATAACTGGTTGAGAGAGATTAAGGCTTGTATTTAGCCCTGTTTAACCATGTTTTATTTCCTTTAGACTTGGACAATGGGTTTAATTTATAAACTTTTAACTATTCCAGGATCTTTTAAGTTTATCTTAGCAATTCATAAGTCTCCATATGTAACATAAGTACATTTTTTTCCCAATTAAAGAACTTATACATGTACTTTAAATTATTAATTTTATTGGTCTAAAACTCATAAAACATAGTTCTTAAAAGTTTACTTTTTAAGTATCCCATTGGGAACGAAAATGTAATTATTGACCAAGGGCACATCTGTGTACTGGTTAATCAAAATGCTTCATGATACGAGTACAGATGTCTGTATAATATGTTAATGCGACAGTTGAATGTGTTAGATGTCTGTATAATATGTTAATGTGACAGTTGAATGTGTTCAGTGCTCTCTTATTTCCATAATATATGTTGTAAATCAGTTAACTTGTGCCTCTTAATAATTTCATATCTTTCTTTGTTAATATTCAGGTTAGTGTGTCTTATGGTTTGACATTTAAGTATGTTACTCCTGTTTAATTCTAGAAGCTTTGAAATGGAGATATGTGTGTTTTGCTCTTTCACTAGATACCTACTGTAAGAAAGTTATTTCATGTATTATATTAACAAATTAAAACCATCATTATCTTTCATGGATTAAATGGCTAATTTTAAACTTTGTTGGATATTCATTCAAACTGTAAGTGTTCTACCATTGACTTACAGTATGACTGTAGCATATTCACTTGTGAAGTATTATGCACTGTAAGCTCTTTTAACTAATATATGTCATGATTTCTGTGTCCTTGAGTTTATTTGTTGAATTATACTAAAACTTCTTTCTTCACATAGAGAAAAGAGGCTCACAGAAGAAGCGCTCCAGACGTTTCCTAGGTAGAAACTGGCAAGCAAGGATTAGTAGTGGTTTTGAGAAACTTGTTGCTTTAGCTTCAATGCCAAATCATCCTCCCAAGAAGGTCTTAGACAAACACAAAACTGACAACCAGCGTCCAGTTCGAAAGACTGAGCATCAGACTAGTTCTCCGGGTAAAACAGGAATGAAACCTCTGAGAGAGATTGGATCCAGAAAATGGGTCATAGACAGTATAAAGCATGGCCAGTCATCCTCGAATGGCCAGGAAAATTCAGTGTCCATTAAATTCAAAGCTGTTCATCCAATAGGCTCTGGAAATTCATCTAATTTAAGGGATCATAATACAGACACTTCGCAAAGTGAATCTATTCAAACAAGTGGATCAGATTCTTCAGAACAACTGCACACCAGAAGGGGACCAAGAACTCCCCCAGACACGCCTCCAAGCACACCATCGGTTTCTCCTGAATTACCTCCAACTTCTGATGTTACCTCCTTGACAGTTTCTCATTCCTCAACCTTGAACAACAAGATCAGTCCTGAACGTAAGTTGGGCTCAGGCTGTTTTATAAAACCAGAGAAAAACAGGTGTAGTCCTGAGATTTGGCTACCTAGGAACAACTTTCAGGATGGGAACAGTTGTGAATTACCTTTCCATGCAGTTAGGAGTTCCTTTAATGATGGTCACGGAGGACACGGATCCAAAAGGAATAAACACGAGAAGCGTAACCTTGCTTACGAAAAAATTCCAAAGAAAAAGAGACATAGAGAATTCACCGATTTATCTACTAAAAAAGAAAAAACTGACACAGAGTGTACAAATACAGCAAGCAGTTCCAGTATTCATTCTTCTTCATCACACCCTGTGTTATCCATTGGAAGTATTCCCATGATTTCTGTGGAGAATTCGCTTTCTCCAGGGATTATCTTTCCACAGAGCTACATGTTTTACCCTTCTGTGACAGCTCCGCCACAGTCATCAGCTCTTCATCCTCGTTCGTCATCTTACACAGGACACAGTCAGCAATCTCTTACAATTAGTTTTGGCTCCACACAACAGACTGTGGTTTGTCCACAGATGACTGTAGCAACAATTCCCACACAAGGAACCAAATATCCAGTGTTTCCTTTGCTTTTTGATTTGTCTGTTCCACCTCCAACCTTTAACATGCCTCCTCCATCTGTCATGGTTCCTCAGGTTTCTCCTAATCCCACTGAGTACTCTTTTCCTCTCAGAGAAGCTTTTCCATATCATACCATGGTCAGTACTGCTCATTTTCCCCAGGTGGGTCTTCCTCCACCACCACCAGTTCATCCAGGCTGTGCACAGATCTCTGAACCTCCCTTATTTTCTAACCAACACCAACAACTTGCCTCTCATCTCCACAGCACTGAACTTAAGTGGATTTGATTTTATAAAATTTTGTTGTACTTGAAAAATATGAAATTTGAATGAGCTACTAAAATTTTCCCACTTCAATAGATTTTTGACATGAGGTATATTATTGTCTGATTTTAGAGTGAATGAAAACTGCAGTATGTACTTCCTTGTGTTGTCCAAGTAGTGTTACTGTTCAAAGTTTTCTTAAACCCACTTGATGACTAAAAGAAATTTTGTTGTTGTTTTTTTATTCGTGACATGTCTGTGCATATAGAAAGTTGTTTTACTTAGTACATGTATAATAAAATAACTAAGTTTATTAATAAATATTTTCAGTTGTAATTATGATAGAGTTAAAGATACAACTGATGTTCAATGCGCCTGTATAATTTCGATTATTGGAAATAGTAAGTAGCATTTTAATTTTTGTACTTGTTGTAAATGAAAGATTTTGTGTACGAGTTATGTGTATATATGCTCATTTGTAAAGTTATTATTAAGAGAAATCGAGGAAGAAAAACTCATTTTGGTTTATTTATGATTTGAAACTGTGAAGTTTAGTCTACCAAGTGGAAGAATTTTTAATTGTATTGACATAACAATAGTAATGGTCATGAATCGATAAACATGGATTGTTTTTGACACCATAATAGTTTTATTTAATGAAGTTCAAGGTTTTACCACAATATTTCAAATGGTTTTAAACAAAGAGACTCGTGGGAGGTAAGATAAATTATACATATTGGTACTTTGGTAGTGAGTTAAGTTTAAAAGAAAAGAAAAGACATTCTAATATAAATGTTGTTTTGTATTTATGGTTTTAATTATATCTTTTCAGTGTCTTCAAACACTTTTAGTAATGTAAATAACCAGTGCTTTGTTTACATATTAAAAAGAAAGTTAAATAAATCACTGGGTTACAGAAACATTTTTTTCCATGCTATGTTTTGTCTTCTGCAGTAGTAGTTTTCAGAAATTGGTACCTTTGTGATGTCTGTCTTGAAGATTAAAATTTTTGTATATATTGCATCATGGTAAAGTCATTAGACATTGATTAACCAGAAGTGACAAGTTATAAAGACATAAGAGTTTGGTTTTTGAAACAATGTGTCCTTTTGTAACATACGATTCTAAATGAAACCACTTAACAAAATCCAGATGGTTAAAGTTTTGGAAATGTTAATACTGTACTAAAAGGTGCTATATAAAAGCTGAGTACATATTTCATATTTACACAGTACTTTGTCTGTGGTGCAGATATTTTAAAAATAAAAAACAGATTGTGTGAATAATAATGCTTTTCTTTAATTTCACTCTGTTGCATTACTGATGTTCTGTATCAAATAAATGGACTGTGTTTTGTCTAGGTAATGTGAATTTTGAAGTTAAAAGTGAGATAGAAGTTTTGGATTTAGTAAAGGATGACCTTATAAAGTACTAGTATTGTTCAGGATCTCACCAGATACATTAGTTTTAATAAAAAACTTGAGAACCTCACTAACATTGTGTAGTTTTAGTGCTATAGCACTGTAATTTTTGAAGTAATTTTTATTTTATGTTTAAATGTTGTATGTGACGAGACAACAACTAACGTGTATCATTACCTTTTGGAAGAGTTAGAAGAACTCGTTTAACAAGCAATGGACACGTTTTATACTCTTTTATCACAATCTGCTTATATTTTCATAGATACTGCTGAACAAACTGGTAAAGTTTTCCTGGTAATGCTAGAATGTTTGTTCTTTAGATTTTACGGCCATATTTGGTCACAATGTTGTGGTAAAGTAAATCAGTCATTGGCTTGTTTGTCAAACTATCAGCCTATCATGTGAAAGTATTGTGGTGAGGATAGATCAGATGTTTTGTTTCCTAAACATACAGTTTATAGTTTGGGTTAGAATGTTTTCGTTGATGTAATATAGGTATAACTTAAATGTTTTCTCAACTTATTTTAACTTTACTGCTTAAATGTAACATTTGACAAGTACACACTCAAACATTTGTATTATATTGTCACAAAATTTAAGTTTTCTGTGATTTTCTGGAACGTGTTTCATCGGCTTGGTCTGAATGCTTTGTTATCATGTTGAGTGAGACTGGTGTGTTTTGTTGTTATAGGAATTATATGTCAAGTTTTCATTGTTATGTTGAATCAGACAAATACTTTATGACTAAATTTTGTAGACTATCTCCTTATGCTTCATTGTTATATGATTTAAAATATTTTTAGTTGTAGAAAATCTGAGTTAGATCAGTATTTGTAACAATTAAAGGAAAAATGTTCTGTAGTCTAGAATGTTTCATTGTTACAGTAGGTCAGGTCAGTATTGGTAATGGTAATTGGTAAATATATAGCTTGTAATCTGTTTCATACTGTTACTCTGTTACATTGAGTTAAACCACTGTCTTTAGTTATTGTAGGTATTAGAGTTTGTATTTCTAAATCTCAGTTTATAATTGTTACATTGATTTAGTCTACTGTTTGTAGCAATGAAATGAATTATGACCAGAAGATTAATGCACCATTGTTTAAATAGGTCAGTACTTGTAATTCATGAACGAATATCATTCTTAAAATCAGTATGCCATTGTTACACTGAGTCAGGCTAGTACATTAGAAGAGCTTGTAGACTATGGTATTGATGGACAGTAAATCACTTTAGGTGTGGAAGTTCAAAAAGAAGTCTTGTCCACCAGTAGGTAATACTTGTAGACAGTTGAGTAAGGTATAGTTGTGGAAAACTTTACTGGTACTGTTTTGCCTTATTAAGAAATTTTGGTTTATGGCCTACAATCAGTACAATAATTTGGGTAATATGTTTGGTGTACAATTCTAGGAATAAAAATATGTAAATGTAGATGAAAACATTGTGGTTACCTTACAGTTTTGGAGGTAAAAAGTGTATGTTTTTACATATTCATTATGTTAACAGTTTTAATCATCCTGGTGACCAGTCATTAAACTAAAAACGAATGTTTGTGAAACTTTTATACATAAAGAGTTCGTATCAAAACTTAATATCCGATTATAGTTCATTCGTTTTTCTCCTGAGGGGTCTATAGTATGTATGTGCATTTATATTGTTGTTGTACTAGCAGTCCTGAAAGTATCTATTAAACGTTGTTTTAAACCTAAATAGCATATTAAAAGATTTCCTGTTGTTAATGTTATTTTTATGTTGCATGTTCTACTTTATATTACAGTTATATTACCTATTGTTTATTTTCAATGAGATTTGTCTTGTAGCAATAACCTGAGAGAAACGGAATTATTTTTACTTGTTATTCTGTACGTGAATCACATTTGTAGAAACAGTTATTATATTTAGTGTAAAGTCTTTGATTTGTTATTGTTTTATATTGTACATTGTCTTGCACTTTTGTTAACAGTTTGATAGCTCGACTTAAATGTACATGTCTGTTTCCTTCACATGAAATAAATTATGTATTAAGAATTAACTAAATATGACTTATTGCACTTGGAGATATAAACATACAAAGTATCAAACACATTTTAACTAAAGTGCACTTGGAGATATAAACATACATACTATCAAACACATTTTAACTAAAGTGCACTTGGAGATATAAACATACATACTATCAAACACATTTTAACTAAAGTGCACTTGGAGATATAAACATACATACTATCAAACGCATTTTAACTAAAGTGCACTTGGAGATATAAACATACAAACTGTCAAACACATTTTAACTAAAGTGCACTTGGAGATATTAACATACATACTATCAAACACATTTTAACTAAAGTGCACTTGGAGATATTAACATACATACTATCAAACACATTTTAACTAACGTGCACTTGGAGATATAAACATACAAACTGTCAAACACATTTTAACTAACGTGCACTTGGAGATATTAACATACATACTATCAAACACATTTTAACTAAAGTGCACTTGGAGATATTAACATACATACTATCAAACACATTTTAACTAAAGTGCACTTGGAGATATAAACATACATACTATCAAACACATTTTAACTAAAGTGCACTTGGAGATATTAACATACATACTATCAAACACATTTTAACTAAAGTGCACTTGGAGATATTAACATACATACTATCAAACACATTTTAACTAAAGTGCACTTGGAGATATTAACATACATACTATCAAACACATTTTAACTAAAGTGCACTTGGAGATATTAACATACATACTATCAAACACATTTTAACTAAAAGTTTTACTAGTAATAAATGACTACCTTAACTGATTTACATGCCATATATTTAGTACATAACTGGAGAATAGATAATTGGAAGTATACAGTGAACTGTGCAATGTGAGAAAGCTCGATTTAACCAATCGTCTTTCTTAACTGATTTAATGCCATATATTTAGTACATAACTGAAGAATAGATAAAGTATACAGTGAACTGTGCAATGTGAGAAAGCTCGATTTAACCACCGTCTTTCTTTAAATAAAAATATAAAAACTTCACAAATATTCAATCTATTATTTCTAGCCATTGACAATAAATACAATACATTTGAATGCAGTCTTGTTTCGTGCTCTGTTGTTTTGTATGCAGGTTAAACATTGTACTCTTTACAAATGTAAATATTCTATAGCCCTATTTCCTACAGCGTGGGTGGTTTTAACACGTTACTAAACCATTTCTATCCACACTCATATCATTCATTTCTCTATGATAGGATAACATTGTCTTCTTTGCTACCTTCCCATCATTCATGCAATTAAATTTGATATCCTTATACAATCTTTGTTTCATGCTTTCTGTGTTTTTAAGAGGAATTCCAATTTTTCAGATAAATTTCTTCTCTAGAATGTTTTTACAGCTTACAATTTTTTTTTTCTTTTGCATTCTATTTTAACGAGAGAAATTTATGTTTCAAATAATGATTAGTTATGTATGTTTTGTTTTTATAGACTGGTGGACAATATTTTTTAATCTTTAAATTTTTTTTATTGCCCAAGTGTGGTCCATGTTTTATTTCATTTTACTGAACATTTCGTTCTCTCTTGTGATTTCTTCATTCTAGTTGGTATGCCTGGATATATGTGATATTTCATTTGGAATAATTCGAAGCTGCTTTATAGTGCATGTTATTTGTGTTATCTTTTACCAATGATGAGTACCTATGACTTGTGATTCTTGAATGCTTGAGATGGTGGAACAGGGTTTATTGGTTGTTGTATTCTACTTCATTGTAGTTTTTGTAGCCTATTGATTGATTCGTAACAAGATTCATTATGCTTCGGTATTACACAAGTTTAAGTACTATTAAAAATAACCCTGCTTCAAGCAGAACTACATTTATGGATAAACCAAAGTGTTTATATAATACCTTGCCTGTCCTGTACGAGAGGTCAATGTAAATGAAATTTTAGTGTGGACAAAAGAATTTCTAAGCATAAACGAACATCAAATACAGAAACACAAATCGACAAACTGCCTTTTTTTTGCATGTGACATTTTGGCCATGAAATTGATTGCAAGGTAACAAGAATTTTTTATATAAACAATATGTAGAAAACAAAAGTTGTTCAGTCAAAAGTCATTTCAACACCTCCAAGTTCACTTCATTCCTAAATAGCATTATAACCTCCTTTGTCTATAACAGAAACTGAAGTTCCTGGGGCCACAGAGGCACTGTTGAACAGAAGACACGAGACTGAACTTAGCTCTTGTTTCAAATCTTCCCATAGTTTGTTCCAGTCAGTGTGATTTTCTTACCAATGTTTTAATTGTGTTCTTTTATTATTATGTCAACATCAATTTGTATAAAAATACCATCATATCTTCAGGGTTCCATTGTAATGCTAAGAGCAACTCGGAGTCTACACCAGAAAATTGTTTCCATAGTAAGTGATTCTGCATCATAACCAGGATGCGTACAGCACAGATTGCTTCCAGTAGTTTCTTACACTTAGCTTTAGTTGCTAGGTTTTTTTATATTGACAGAGTGGTGTGGTACTCATGTATATCAGGAAATATATGTTCATAAATTGTGAAAGAAGTAAAGTATTTGGAAAAAGGTCTTACAAGTGAATTAATCTTTCATTGGTAGTTTGAGTATGGATGGCCATGTCCAACGTTTTAATGTAGGAGGTAAAACACGCTCGAAAGGTGAAGATCTAACTTGTTTTTCGGTTGCTTGGCGTAGTTGGTTAATTTGTCTTTGGGTCCTATTCATGATCAAAGTTGAACATCCCCAAAGGTAATAAAACCACTTCATTGTGTTTCTTGTTTTTTTAATGTTTGTTTCTTTTCAGACTTGGTTAATTAACATTAAGTGTTTACTTTAGATTACTCACAAAACTAAATTTGTCATATTTAGTTCTAAAAGCATTTAGAGTAGGAAATCAGTAAAGTTTCTAGAAAGCTATTTGTACTTGCTATTCTTCATTTTGAAACTATAAATCAAATGACAGCAGCTGGACAACAACCTCAACTTATGGGCTAATCTAGTGAAATAGTGGTATCACTTAGAACCACTCTTATAAAACAACAGTAGCCACAAAAGTTCCAAGCAAATATTTTTCATTATTGTTTTAACTTTTTACTTCATACCTGATAAATACAATGAATGTAATTCTTTTAAAGTTTTTTGTTAGAATAGTTGCTATCTTTAATTTTTTTGTGCTGTTTTATGAGACACTTCTCTGGCTAATATGAAAATTATTTGTTTCTTTTTTTGTTTAATGGATCCAAAACTTGTAATCCATAACTCTTCAGCTGTAATTGGGATTATGCTTAGTGTGTGTAGTGGTTCTTTAGGCTTAGTTATAATTTAACTTGCAGTGAGATTGTAAGACAAATTAAATACAATCTAAAAACTAGTTACTTGTCAAATATAGGCATAACAGTGTCAGGCTACTAGTGTTAATTGTAGTATTACAGATCTAACCCATATTTTCTACAACAACTATAAATAATACTTCAAATCATTTAAAAATGAAGCATTAGGAGCAAGTCTACAAAACTGAGTGCTTATTTTAATTCTACATATAATACAGTGGATAAGACTAGGTTGGGGGGTTAAGCATTCCCAGTTTGTTAGGTGTAATAGGTGCAATTAATTGGTTCTATTTGGTAACTCTGAACTACTATGCAATTTTACAGAAGTTGCTAGTGAGAATGTACAATTTATAAATAGAATTTGTGGACTGTAGGAAAAGTTGGAGGCTATCCTAATAAAAAGAAATAGCTAGAGAGTAGTAAACTGTGGGAAATGACATCAAGACTTCAAAAGGTGCCTAATCTTTTATATGCATCAACGAAGATTAATAAAGACATTCAGGAAGTTATAAAGGGTAGTATTGAGGTTGAAAGTAGTGAACCTAATTGTAAAAATTGTTAACCTTTCTCAACCTGAAGATGACCTAGGAAGGTCAAAACGTTCTCTCCTTATCAATAAAAATGTTAATACCCATACCAGCTGTTCTGAAACACATTTTTATTTCAGGTGGGTTTCTCATCATGAATATTAATATTTCACCTGTTAATGATGTCATAATTATGGGTGATTTTCTGACATATAAATTGTTAAATGTTATAATGAAATCATGAAGGAGAAAGGTTTCTGGAAACTGTTCAAGATGGCTTTCTTAACCAATTAGTCAAGGAATCCACTAGAAATTATGCTATATTAGATTTAGTGTTAACATCTAATACAGAAATGGTTGAGAGCATGGAAACTGAGGAACATTTAGGTACAAGCGATCATTGCTGTATTAGGTTTGATGTTTTGTTGCATGAGGTGTAACGATATTTTGATTCCAAATTTCAGGAAAGTTAATTTTGGAGGGATACAACAAGAATTATCCTTTGTGAATTGGGCAGCTGAGTTATCTGAATAAATGTCAAATTAAAGAAAAAATTTTCAATATTGAAAACAATTCTACTTCTTACAGAAAGAAAAGTAAAAAAACTCTGGATTGCCTTAAAAAGGGTGTTAAGAGATCCTGTTACAGAAAAGCATCACATATTTAAGAAATTTAAATTGAGTGGTATTGTAGAAAATTTAGGTCAAGAAAGTTGGTGACACAGGAAATTAGGACATCTAAAAGGATGTATGAAAAAGATTTGGCTGAAAACGTAAAAATTAACAATGAAGATTTTTAAAAAAATACATTACAGGCAAACAAATGTTAGGATGGGAATAGGACCCTTGAAAGATGATAAACAAAGGCTTGTATCTGATGACTAAGAAATGACTAGGTTATTAAAATTTGTTTCATCTTTAGTTTTTACTTGTGAACACTTAAGTATTATTCATTATCAAAATTTTACCAAACATGCTTGAATTTCAGCCATGGAAGCATTGTAATGTGACTGTCAATTCCACTATTTGTTGGCAAAAGAGTAACCCAAAAGTTGGCAGTGGGTGGTGATGACTAGCTGCCTTCCCTCTAGTCTTACACTGCTAAATTAGGGACGGCTAGCGCATATAGCCCTCACGTAGCTTTGTGCAAAATTCAAAACAAACGAATTCATTATCTTGAACAACTGATAGATGAAAACAAAGTTCAACAAGACAGTTACATAAATTCTCAGCTTGTTAAAATAAAACTTTAAAGAACAATAAAACTTGTGGACCTGATAATATTCCCCTGAGGGTTTTAATAGAAGGTCAAGGATATGTGAGCCACTTACGATATTATTTTAAGTCTTTGAATAGTGGACAAGTACCAACAGATTGGAATTAGCTGATGTCACTCCTATCTTCAAGGGAGATGATAAAATTGTCCCAGTAATTATAGTCTTACGTCAGTTGTCGGATAAGTTTTGGAAAGTCTGTTAAAAGATGCTTTATGAAGTCATTTAACAAAGTTTATAATGTTATCAAATACTCAGCATGGCTTCACCAAGGAAAAATCATACCTCACACATATTTTAACATGTTTTGAAAATGTTACTGAATATATAGATTAGGGTAGGGGTGTAGATTTTTTGGTATACCTGTATTTTCAAAAAGCACTAAGTAAAGTGTTATATAAAAGGCTTGTAAAGAAATTTATCTCTATACATGTGGGGGATAAGTGAACAAATTGGATAGAAGAGTAGCTGGAGGGAAGAAACCAAATGGTTGTTATAAAGAAAGTTCAGTAAAACTCAATTAACATTGCAAGTGGCATACCTCATGGATCAGTCTTATAACAATTTCTATTTTTGATTTACATTAATAACATAGATGGAGTGGTAAATAAACTACCTAAGTTGTTGATGATATTAAATAAAAGTTTTGGATGTTGTTAGCTGTGAAGAGGATGTTGCTGCTTTACAAAAGGATTTGGATCATTTGGTGAGTTGGATGAATAAAGAGCAGATGGGTTTTATTTATGATAAATGTAAGATATTACATGTGGGTTATCATAATTTGATTTATAGCAATAATTTTGATGGGAATAACCTCAACAGTGTCATGAAAGAAAAGGACCTTGGTGTAATGGTTGTTCAATCTCTAAAGCCATCCAAGCAGTCTGTTGTAGGGCAAGTAGGATTTTAGGTTGTATCAACAGAAATATTGAATACAAGTGTATAGAATTTATAATTTCATTGTACAGGTCACTGGTTTGGCTACATTTATAATATGGTGTTAGTCTTGTGCTCTTTTCCTTAATGAAAACATTGAGTTGTTGGAAAAGGTTCAGTGAAGGGTTACTACAATGGAACCTGGGATGGAGGGGTTCTCATATGAGGAGAGATTAAGTTCCTTAGAACTGTTTGAAAAAAGAAAAGTTAGAGGAGAACCGATTGTTGTGTTTAAAATTGTAAAAGGAATTTATAATGTTGATGCATTAACATTTTTCATACTTAATAATGTAATTATAGAACTAGGGAACAGAAATATTGCTTTAGACAATGTAGAAGCCATCATCAGCTGTGAGAATTTTATTTTTCAAATAGGTTAGTTGGCCTGTTGAATGGGTGGCCTTTGGAGGCAGTGGGTTTAAAAGAAACCCCAATAGATATATCAATGATAAAGGCTGGCTTTAAAATTTTAAATATATTAATTATTAATCATTTTAGTTTGGCTTGTTTTCCCTAACATTATATGTTATGTTAGTGTGTTTAAAGTAAATCCAAGAAACATCTGTGCAACATCTAGTTAAAAAGAGTCTTTTTCTCAACTCTCTTTATGAAGATTTTGTCTGTGATAATTGCCTCAATTATGTCATAGCACATAGCACACAAAGATGCTAGGAAGAGAAAAGTGTGATATACATCATAATCCCTGGTTTGTTTATATTCAGAGAAGTTTTTGGATGAAATGGAAATTTTTTTACGGCCATTTGTAGTTTTGGGTAAAATGTTTTTTCAGTACTTCAAAAAAAAGGAAATTGTAAAGAAAGAATAATAAGCCATTTAAGTATTGATTTATTTTGTGCAACATAAACTGCCGAGTCCATCATTCACGTCCCATTACTATAAAGAAAAAACTTCACGGGTGTATTAAATGATGACAGTAAAACCTTTCTGTTCAGTCTGACGAGATTTGGAAGTGGGTGCTGTGCTGTTGACAACTGAAGATAAGATAGTGTCTGTGTGAGTGCAAGTAGCTAAAAAGTTCCTTACTAAGTAATAATAGCAACTGGGCTAATACTTCAACTTAAGTAGTTGAGGATTTGCTTTGGATGTAGGAAGTTTCAGGTTTGAACCCAAACCCAGGAGTTAAATAAGGTGATGCAACTTCGTAACATGGCATTACATCTTGGTTCAGAAAATATCTAAACTTGTCCCTGCAAAGTATTTATTTAGACTAAACTGTGACATGCTGTATTCATTTAGAAATTCATTAGTTTAATATATATCTGTCAATTGGATGTTTTGATTCGCAGACTTATACTGATGTTTGAAACATGGACATCTGTAATACAGAAAAAATATTATATAAAGAATTACCAGTTCAAATCTGTAGTTAACCAACGTCATGAATATATATATATATAGGATTGAGGATAAGGGTGAAAACATGAGGGGTAGTGTCTCAAACTAATTAAAATTCTGTACCCTTTAAGGAATTCCATGAGACCTAACCATTTAAAAGTATATTATCAAGGTCTACAGAGGGACAGTCATTTATTCTGACGTCAGTTCACAGTGGTTTTAAAAAAGAGGTAAATATTATATTGAAATTTGTTCTAAATTGCTCTTTAAGAAGGAAGGATATTCTTATACATCTGACATTAATATTGCTATACTTCTAATTTAATATCGTTTGTTTGTGTTTTTTCTTTTAGCACAGCCACATTGGGCTACCTACTAAGCCCACCGAGGGGAATTGAACCCCTGATTTTAATGTTGTGAATCCGTAGGCTTACCGCTGTACAAGCGGGGAGCGACATCATTTGTTACTTTATTCATATATCATATTTATTATTACTTTTATTTCTTTTACTCATTTTTTTAAAATATACCTCCACATTTTTCTCTTATTTTTTCCCCACTATTTTCTGTATCCACTTACTTCCTTCCTGTTTCATTTTCCCCCACTATTTTCTGTATCCACTCACTTCCTTCCTGTTTCGTTTTTCACCAGTATTTTCTGTATCCATTCACTTCCTTCCTGTTTCATTTTTCCCCACTATTTTCTGTATCCACTCATCTCCTTCCTGTTTTATTTTGGTCCTGTTCGGTTCCTTATTTTCCTCTCTGTAAAGAGAACTACAGAGTTGTGTAGGTTCAGATTTCTACTAAATAATTTATTTATATTTCAAACCTAAATGGCATCTTATGTGGCATATGGGCTGAAAGGATGAGATGAACAACATTGTTTAGAATAAACTTTCCTATTTTAAAGCCAGTGGTCACAGGAAGAACAAACAGTCGGGAGCACCCACCAATTACGTGGCTACTTTTAATACGACAGTGAGGTTGTCTATTATAGTTAGGACGCTCCTACCGCCGTGAATGAGAATGTTTCAATGGCAAATTGCATCTCTTGTCTCGAGTCTTCTGAACTGTAAGCTGGTATGCTAAGCCTAAACATATATACACAGAAATAAAGCAACAGAAAATAGTTCACTTGATTGGTGCAAAATGTGTATTTACTTCTATACAACATTTTTAGTAGGATATTTGTTAAGTTAAGAAACAAGTAATAATGTGATGGTAGAAACTTCTGAAAAACAACCTGTGACTAGTTAAAAAATTTGGTAATTTTTTGTTTTGTTTTTTAATTTCGCGCAAAGCTACACAAGGGCTATCTGCGCTAGCCATCCCTAATTTAGCAGTGTAAGACTAGAGGGAGGACAGCTAAGTCATCACTACCCACCGCCAACTCTTGGGCTACTCTTTTACGAAAGAATAGTGGTATTTACCGTCACATTATAACGCCCTTACGGCTGAAAGGGCGAGCATGTTTGGTGTGACGGGGATTCGAACCCTTGAACCTCAGATTATGAGTCGAACGCCTTAACCAACTTGGCCAAAATTTCGTAATCTTGGTTAATCCCAATTGTTACGTACAAAATTGTAAAACTTACTTAATCAAGTAGGAAATAGAAGGGGTAACTTTATAATTACCCCACTTAACACTTCACTAGAAACATGGAAACTGAAGTTTTGTAACTGAATTATCCATAGTACAAAAATAGCTAGACTGTTACTTAGGACACTGTGACATTCAAGTAACACCACATACAATGTTTTCAACAATAACAATAGTACTATAATAAAAATAAAGAATGCCACAATAAGTAACTTTTTTTTTCATTTCAAAATAACTGAAAACAGAATAACTATCCATATCTCAGTTTTTATTTTAAGAAGATAACTTTCATAAGTAGCTATGCATTTTAAGAGATAGTTAATTAGATTTTTAGGGTAACAAAAATTAGCATTTTATTTGCACAATTATATGTAGGAGGAGTTTGCAGTCTGTGAATACGTGTGTATAAAACTTTTATTCGTATTATGGTAAAGTAAAATAAAATAAAATAAAATAAAATTTGTACACAAATATTACTTGGTGATGGTTTAGTTGTAGGCAGAAGAGTTGAGTGCAGGTCTGTGACTAGGCAATTCAATTTACGTTTTATTTACTCAAACCTTGCGTAAGTGATAAGCTATTTGAGTACAATCTCATCGTAGGTTTGTTATTAGCAAAGTCCAAGCCAATACACTGTTTGTTGTCTTGATAAAATATTCTGTCCAGACAGATTAGAAACTGCCAATTATTAGGAGAAAAACAAATAAAGATAAATACGGTTTTAAGGAGTGACTGTTTGAATGTATTATGTCTTCGTACCTGTTTCTTTTACAACTTGTAAATATGGTGGCGCTCTATTCAAAACTAGTGTTCCAGCAGCAGACTATTATTAAACTTTTCTTGCTGAAAAATTCTGGGCAACTGTAGTTTTTTTTATTCTTGTGATGTGTAATTCTACACATGACCTTGAATAAAATATTAGTTATGAACATTGGCAAAACCTTTGCTTTTCATTTTGAATATTATTTCCATAGTTACCTGAAAACTAGGTCGTAATAATGAGTTGTTTCTTGTTACAGGATTTATTAAGATTACGAATGAACGATCATTTCATGAAACCAAGTTTTCCACACTCAGCGAACTTTTCATGCTTCCATACGAAATTTAACACATTGAAAACATGTCTAAGTAACTGTACAATATTCAACAAGGGGTTAGTGTACGAAAATGCTAAAGAGCACGCTTGTGTATAAATTACTGTTTTTGTCTTGTTTTAGTTAGTTTTTTTTTGTCATTAATATAAACAACATTGCAGTCTGTTCTTACCTTCAAAACAGTCACACGCCATCTTGGAAAATTCCCACAATACCTCGAATGATATTGTCTTCTGTTTAGCGTCTGTGTAATCACAGAACAAAAATCTCAATCAAAACTTTATTCAACTATTTATTTAATAATACAAATGACCAAGTTATTTATTAAGTGAATGTATTCTTGAATAATAATAGCATTCATATTAAAGAACAGAACACCCACTAACTGGGTACTACGTAATATTCAAGTTATGTCGTTTTGTGAACTCGTAATATTGGCGCTTAATGACAGTCCATATGTTATTGTGAATTATTTCATCTTATAACTTCAAAAAAGTGAAAAATACAGGATATAAATTAGACATAACAATCACAATGTTAAAAACTAAGTAGAAACCACAAGAACCCCTTATTACAGTTTCTAATTTTTATATATTTTTTTATTTCGATGCCAGGTGGTTAAGGCACTCGACTCGTAATCTGAAGGTCGCGGATTCGAATCCCTGTCACACCAAAGATGCTAACCCTTTCAGCCGTGAGGGCGTTATAATGTTACGGTCAATCACACTATTCGTTGGTAAAAGAGTAATCCATATGTTGGCGGTGGGTGGTGATGACTAGCTGCCTTCCCTCTAGTCTTACACTGCTAAGCCCCCCACTAGTACAGCGGTATGTCTTCGGATTTACAACGCTGAAATAAGGGGTTCGATACCCTTCGGTGGGCTCAGCAGATAGCCTGATGTGGCTTTGCTATAAGAAAACACACACACACTGCTAAATTAGGGACGGCTAACGCAAATAGCCCTCGTGTAGCTTTGCGCGAAATTCTGCTCACTCTATTTCGACACGTTTTTTCATGGTATCCATCGTATAGTACTGCCTGCAAGTAGGCATGGAAAGCTCAAAAAACGAGCTTGGGATATCTTTCTCAGGTATCCCACTCTTTCAAACCACATTACTTTCCAGCAGTACATGGCAGATTAGATGTCAAAGCCAAAAGGAATCTTGGGCTAAGTTCACAACTAGCATTTCTTCTACCACCAGTTCAAAAATCACAAGATTCAGAACATATACTTTCCATTTTGCTCTTCAATGGCCAGGAAGTTGCTGATGTATAGAGCATTGTCAGTACTTTCAGCAATTGCTTTTTTGCCCATCCGATACTTCTGTTTCTTCCCTTGATTTCTTGGCCATCAACTCTTAGGAGGAGTGACTACCTCTTTCCTTTCAGTCTGATCATCTTTGACTTTAATCGTCCAGTTACACTGGTGGAACTTAAGCTTGCTCTTCATCAGTTTGGTAGAACATTGGTTGGACCTGATAATGTTCACTATAAGATGATGTGCTATCTCTTACTTGCTTTTCTTACTATTTATGTGGTTGTTTTCAACCAGATCTGGCAGGAGAATGCTCTCTTGATACTTGGTGCCTGGCTATTGTTTTCCTTTTCTCTAAGCCTGGGGAATATCCTAAGATTTCTTCAAACTATCATCCGATTTCTTTAACTCGCTGTCTCTGTAAGGTATTAGAGAGAACGGTTGATGCTCGTCTTGTTTAGTTCTTTGAATCAATCAACCTTCTGTCACCCACATAGTGTTGGTTCTGTCGGCAGTGTTCTACCATAAACCACCTGATTCGACTTAAAATGCCAACCAGAGAAACCTTCCTCAAGAGGGAACATGTTTTATCCGTGTTCCTTGATCTTGATAAGGCTTACAATACTAAGTGGAAGTACAGAATTGTGCAGAAACTCCACTTCTATGGGTTCCGTGTGACCATTTACCCCTTTTCGTCCAGAAAATTTTACTTGATAGGTGATTCCAAGTCCTGAGTTTGATACTTTTCCATTCTTTTTCACAGGAACTTGGAGTCCATCAGGGTTGTATCTTGAATGTCATACCTTTCAGTATCAATATTAATGCTATCAATACATAACTTTTCCTAATGTTGCAAACGTCGACGATTTCCACATCTTGTGTCAGTTGTTGAACATGAGGTTTTATTAGTGACAACTTCAGACTACCCTCAATAGCTTATTGAAGTGGATCATGACAAATGGTTATATCTTTTCTTTTTTCAAAACCCCTTGCATGCACTTTTGTCGCCAATGGGGTATGGACCTTGATCTCGAGCTCTGTCTCGGCGATACTGTTTTTCCCATGGTCCTTAAGGCAAAATTCTTTGGTTTTATCTTTCACCGTAAGCTGACCTTTATACCACATATCAAGCAGCTACGTGTCAAATGTACAAGGACACTGAACATCCTTTGTGTGCTCTCTTCCACCACTTAGGGAGCAGATCGATGTTCCATGCTCAGGATCTATCATGCCCTAATCCTTTCCAAATAGAACTATGGATTTCTAGTCTATGGTTCAACAGGTCCCCAGCCTCAAAGATGCTGAACCCCATTCACCATATGGAGCTTTCTACGCTTCTTTAGTCCAGAGTTTGTATACTGAGTTCCATGAGCATCCTCTTCACCTCTTACATTTGCAACCTTATTTGTAGTATACCATTAAATATTAGTCCTTACCATAGCATCCCACCTGAGGTTGTGTCTTCCTTCCTCAGTGGGACTATGATCTTTTAGAATAGACAGTCTACCATTCTGCAGATCATCAAGTTTCAATATCTGGTTGTTCTTCTTTTCTCTACATTATATAAATGTAGGTAATTTATATAATTCCTATTATTAAGGTGAATATTTCTAAATGAAACATATCGACAGTTTTAAAAATAAAATAAAAAGAACTTTAAAATTTTCAATGGTTGAAATTTCATATTAATAAAAAACATTATATTACACTGTTCAAAAAAAAAATCACTGAGATGATTAGGGTGTGAATTTTCTCCACTTAAATCTATGTGCATGAAATGTTTTAAGGTTATCTCTTTGTAGACACCAGCAGTGATTTGGCACCGTGTTGGTGTTCCACTGCCCTTGGCATCACTTCTCCATCGTTCTTATGTCTTGGTGGAATCCCTGTTCCTCTGAGATTTTCTGTAAAGTATTACATATGACTATGCAAAAAATGAACTTTAACCTTCGTGTTACATTCTAGTTGTTTAAAAGCGTCAAGTAATTCCTTAACTAGACATCTGTAGTCGTCAGATTTGCGTTTCATAAAATGTTCTTCATGACATTAACAGTAGGATTCATTGACTCAATAAACTGCTCATCCTTAAAAAGCTTTCTTATTTGAGGACCATCAAATATACCAGTTTTAGGTTTCTCGTTGCTCAGCCATGGAGATTTATTGCAGACTATTGAACACATGCACCATCTGTAAATAAACCCTTCAAAAACTGCTTCATTAAACCTAACTTTATGTGAAGTAGTGGGAGCATTACTTTAAAAGGTTGTACTAGTGGTTCTTTTGTGACATTATTTTATCCAATAAAAATTCATCTCTTATTGGCCAGTTTTCTCTTGTCCAATGTTCACTTCTGTCCTGACTGTCCCAAGAAACACTGGAATTTGGTGTTTCCAACTTGTTGACCCAGCAGCATAGAAATAACTTTTAGGTCTCAACAGATTCTCCAATGTGTTTTTTCTACAGCTTATTTTACTTAGAATCGTTTTTAGATTTTCGTAACTTTCGTATAGATGAACGGAGTGTCCGATAGGAATAGAGCCTAACTTGTTACCATTATGAAGCTAAACGCATTTCAAACTAGTTTTTGAGCTGTCAATAAATAGTCCCTACTCGTTTTGCCTATATAGACAACTCATATGCTCAATCAAGCCCGGGTCATATTTGCAAAATTGTAACCCATTTGCATTTTAAAGTATTTCAACAAAGCACGTTTTATGCACCTGCAGAACGAAAATTTTGTACCTGGGCCCAGGAAGTTTATGTCAGTTAGTCTTTATCCCAGAAGTTCTGCAGATTATTCTATTAATTCTAAGTCACGAACAAGATCATTCAATTCTACTTGTGTAAATAACTTGGGATCAGCTGTAACATCTGGTTCCAAAGTCAAGATCCTATCCTGAGTATTCTGGGTCGGAGTCAACTGATTATGAGGGTACACGTAATCCTTTAAAAACTGGAACTGGTATTGAACCTGAATGAGGAACAGGTCTTGTGGCTGATGGTATATTTCGTACTCATTTAAGGATCTTATTTTGCCTTCGACTCCACTTACATTGACCACACAAAAGTGGAAATCACTGATATGATTTTGGGATCCATCTCCAGATAATAAGGATTCCAAACTTAGTTTTTTTTTCTTGAACCTTTTGTCCATTGCCTTTTGCCTCAACACAAGAACGGCAAATAATATGAGGAGCCCAATCCTTGTCTTGATCATTTAGCTTCATTCCAAAATGTGCATAATAAGCACTTTTCACAGTCATAAATTTTACTTCTTTGCTTTTCTGTTACAAAACTGTCACAGATATAGCAGAATATATTTGGTTATACCTTTACTTTTACGATCCATTATGCCAATCGAAGTTAAGTTTCAAAATTCAATCTGAAAACAAACAAACTAGTTATTACTAAAAATATAATTAATATATCGAAAGTATGAATATAGCATAATTAATTTTAAAAAAATGAATATATTTTGATTTTCCAACTTTTGTGGGAAAAACTGAACTGTTTTTGCTGTTGTTTATTGAATTTCGCGCAAAGCTCCACGAGGGCTATCTGCACTAGCCGTCCCTAATTTGGCAATGTAAGACTAGAGGGAAGGCAGCTAGTTGTCACCACCCACCGCCAATTTTTGGGCTACTCTTTTACCAACAAATAGTGGGATTGTTACATTACAACGACCCCACGGCTGAAAGGGCAAGCATGTTTGGTGTGATGGGGATTCGAACCTGCGACTCTTGGATTACGAGTCGAGTGCTTTAACCAACTGGCCATGCCGAGCTGGGCCAAAATTCCCCTGACGTTAAAAACTACTAATTTTCGAATTTAGCATACATATTCCCTACATAAACAACTGTTACTTTCAGGTCAGCAAAAACTATGCAGGGTGGGGAATTTTCTTCCTACATGTTTTAAGTTATGAATACATTAAACAACCTTAAACTCAAAGAATATTTCAACTTGTTTTACTAATTACTTTTACAACTTCATCAAAATACATTTTTTGTAATAAATTCTACAAGTGGTGAAGTTCGTTACACAAAGATGAAACACTACAGAAATAAAACGGCTCGAAATATTCTTTGGTATCCCAATTTGTTTTATTTATTTATAAATAATTTATTAATTACGTCAAGGGAAATATTATACTATAGCATCAACATTAATGGCTCCCCAATAAAAAATTCGATGCTTGAAACTTAAA
This sequence comes from Tachypleus tridentatus, assembly GCF_004210375.1. Lineage (NCBI taxonomy): Eukaryota > Metazoa > Arthropoda > Merostomata > Xiphosura > Limulidae > Tachypleus > Tachypleus tridentatus. Next base: position 2,411,223 of record NC_134828.1, read on the forward strand.
TTACACATAACATGACATAATGTTCTGGTGGACAACATGGGGCCTATTGTTCTATTTTGATTGTTTCACACTAAACCAAATGAATTAAAAAACACAAGAACTCAAAGTCAACCTTTATCATTCATATACTTATGAAGCTCTTTTCTTAAACTCATTTAAGTTTACTTTTCCACAACATCTGAAGACAATCCATTCCTAAAGCCAACCACCCTCTTAGAAAAATAAAACTGTCTTAGCTGAAGATGACTTCTACTCTGCCAAAACGTATACCTGTGTCCCCTGGTTATACCATTGTTACTGTTAAATAGTGAAAAGATACGATGTATCAACACTTTCAGTTTCTTTTACAATCTTAAACACTTCAATCAGACCCGAAACTCTTTCTTTCAAGGGCAAGCGGTTTGAGAGATTTCAACATATTCTCGTATGACAACCCCTGCATCCCAGACACTACAAAGCGAAAACTCTTTCGAACAGTTCAATGTATTTTCTTAGGTAAGAGGCCCAAGACTTAATACATTATTCTAAATGTGTCATTTCAAAGAATCTCAAAAGGTTTGTAAAGCAAGATTTTCCCCATCAGTGATGACGAGAAAACCCCTTTGTAGAGAAAAATATATATGTAAAATATATATGTAAAATGGCTGGTTTGGGTTGAGAAAAATGTTTTGAACCAGACGATCACCGAAGAAGGTCGAAACGTTGTTCGCTCCTCTACATACAAACTTTTCTCAACCCAAACCACCAGTTTTTACACATACAAGATCCTCCCTGTTCACTATTAAAGGACTAACAAGAAATGTTAGTAATTGGTTCACATATCCAATCTTTAACCTCCTTCAAAACACTTAAGGAAATATTATCTGGATTCTTATTATTTTTTAATTAATGCAGTCATCTTGTTTGATATTATTTTTATTTACCAACAGATTAAGATGTGGAATACTGTTTAAATCTTCGTAAGTAAGAACACAGGAAAAAGTAGACGTTAGTAATTCAGCCAGTTCATAATATCTCTTAACCCAATTCTAACATTCTGTTTACACATAATGTATTTGAAGAAGTCCTTGTTGTTAATTTTTACATTTTCAGCAACCTGTTCTCCCACATGTTTAATGTTTTTTTTTTCTGCATAATGAGATGAGGAATAAAATATTTTGGATAAAGTTTTCAAGAAAGTAAACTTTGAGAGGATAGGAGAAAGATTAACTGTTGGTCACTTGTACTCGGATGTTCTCCATTTTCTAACCTCTCAATCATTTCCATATTTGAAGTTCACAATAAATTTAAAATAACATTTTAATAAACACATTTTAAATACGTTAAGCCGGCAGCACCTGTGCATACTTTCAATAAAGACACTCCACTCGTAATCCGAGGGTGCGAATCCCCGTCACACCAAACAAGCTCGCCCTTTCAGCCGTGGGGGCGATATAATATAACGGTCAATCCCACTATTCTTTGGTAAACGAGTAGCCCAAAAGTTGGCGGTAGGTGGTGATGACTAGCTGTTTTCCCTCTAGTCTTACACTGCTAAATTAGGGACAGCTAGCGCAGATAGCCCTCGTATAGCTTTGTGTGAAATTCAAAACAAACAATACTTTCAATAAATATCACAACACCAGCATTTTTTTGTGTGTAACAACTTTAATTGTATAATTTTAAAAGAAAAAAGCAAATCTATATTTTTATCATTTAAATTAATAAGTTTTTCTGCGCATGGAAATGTTGATGGCACGATTTTTATCTAAATATTTTTTCTTACCTTATATTATTACTGAAATATTTACTGCTGTCATTTGTTTTAACTTTGCTGTGTGCCATTATTACAAGACATGCTTACTCTTTTGATGTGTTATTACAACATAAAATTCTGGGACATGGGATCTATTCATCCATCTTCCAAACTAAACTAAAACTGTTAATAAATAAAGTTTAAAAAAATTAAAGTCAATTTTTATTTTACATATTCTCAGGAAGTTTATTCTTAAATTCACTGCCTCAACAACCTCCACAAGTAACGTGTTTTAAAGGCCATTTGTTCCCTAGTCCTAGTGTTGTCACTGTTAAATATGAAAAAAAAAATTATGATACATCATCGTTATCAATTCCCTTTGAATTCTTAAACACGTCCATTAGATCCCCCCTAACCCTTTCTTTTTAAAGAGAAATCAGTTTAACACATTTCAGCATCTTCTCATATGACAACCTTTTCATCCTAGGTATCATTTTGGTAACCATCCTCTGAACCATATCTAGCAATTCAGTGTCTTTCCTAAGTTAAAGAGTCCAAGACTAAATATAATGTTCCAAATTTGGCCTAACCAGTGATATGTACAATGAAATTATAACTTCGTTAGACTTGTATTTAGTATTTCTGTAAATACAACTTGAAATCCTACTACGCCTCCAATGTTGTTGGAAAACATTAGCATAGCTGTCTAGATTTTCCAGAAACAAAGTTTCTCTGTGAAGTATTTTGTGGTACCAAATATCTTATTATTTAGATTAGTGCTTATATATAACTAGATCATCTGTGGTAAAACGTTCCTATTACGTAGTTTTTACTGCTTTGAATAAATCAGAGAGGTTCTACTGTTTTTCCATCATCTTTCCATTGACCTTATTAGAATAAACACAGTTTAAGTGGTTATGAATACCAGGCACTTATTTAAAAAACACATCAGCAGATAGTGGACCATTAAGACCTAGTATAATACCAATATACAACTGTCTCCATCCACCCATTACCCTTACTACTCATATCATATCATCTTCGATGTATAGGTAGATATGTGTTGATAGATGTACATTTTTAATGGTTTTGCACTAATTGGTTAAGCCTGTTTTAAGCATATATTTTTTGTCTCTTCTTTAAATCATGTGGGTTGATGGATAGGCAAGCGTATTTCCCACGTGTGTTTTCTTATTGTCTTTTCTTACATTGTCATGTGGGTTAACTGATAGAAAGCTAGTTTTATATATTTATTTATTTTGTACTTCAGTCACACGAGTTGGCTGATGGAGATTATTTTCAATGTGTATTTTATACTGTCTTTTCTTCCAATCATGTGGGTTGACTGACAGACAAGTCTGTTATTATTGTGTATTTTTTATTGTATCTTTCTTCAGTCATGCGGGTTGGATAATGACTAAGTTTATTCTTAATGTATATTTTTTTATCTACAGATCCTTAAAAGATATAAAAGCTGTTATGAAGTACAATAAAATATAAAGGTTTTGTGTAATTCATTTCCTGGACACAAACCCGCATGTATATAAACATGTTAATAATGTTTCATCTGTGTGTCATGGTCTACAGAGTTTCGTATCATTTCATACAATAAATATAAACATGTTAATAATGTTTCATCTGTGTGTCATGGTCTACAGAGTTTCGTATCATTTCATACAATAAATATAAACATGTTAATAATGTTTCATCTGTGTGTCATGGTCTACAGAGTTTCGTATCATTTCATACAATAAATATAAACATGTTCATAATGTTTCATCTGTGTGTCATGGTCTACAGAGTTTCGTATCATTTCATACAATAAATATAAACATGTTAATAATGTTTCATCTGTGTGTCCTGGTCTACAGAGTTTCGTATCATTTCATACAATAAATATAAACATGTTAATAATGTTTCATCTGTGTGTCATGGTCTACAGAGTTTCGTATCATTTCATACAATAAATATAAACATGTTAATAATGTTTCATCTGTGTGTCATGGTCTACAGAGTTTCGTATCATTTCATACAATAAATATAAACATGTTAATAATGTTTCATCTGTGTGTCATGGTCTACAGAGTTTCGTATCATTTCATACAATAAATATAAACATGTTAATAATGTTTCATCTGTGTGTCATGGTCTACAGAGTTTCGTATCATTTCATACAATAAATATAAACATGTTAATAATGTTTCATCTGTGTGTCATGGTCTACAGAGTTTCGTATCATTTCATGCAATAAATATAAACATGTTAATAATGTTTCATCTGTGTGTCATGGTCTACAGAGTTTCGTATCATTTCATACAGAAAATAATTTGTTTTCTATTTGAAACTTGGTTTATTAAAAACATTACCATTCTTTGATAGATTCTTTAGGCAGACTATTCATGATGGAACTTTGTAAAATGGACGACAACTGCCTGTTGTGGAGGACGAAGCAGAAAGGCGGAAGACTTTCGAAACGTCGTTCTCTGCACTTGTGCCTCCACAACAGGCACCATTCTACAAAGTTTCAACATTATCACTATTTGTCTGTCATGGACGTAACTTTCTCACATCTTGTCAACTGTAGGAATAACAAACCTCACATTTCAGTTTGTTACACTTTTCATGTGAAAATATACTTTACACACACTTAAAACATTGTTTTAGTAAAGTGTTCTATTATGTCAAAAGTGTTATGTAAGAAAAATTACCGGTCAAAACATATGTCTTTAATCAAGCTATGATCTGACTGGCATGTATCGGTTCTTATAGTACAAATAGAATAGTGTTTTTTAAAAAAGACAAAGTTTGCTTTTTACGTTTATATTGCAGTGTTTGTACGTGATAAGAATGTAATGTTTAGAAGCAGAATTCACTCTAGTTATTTAAACATTTTACGACTGCTTATGATTAAATAAAACTTGAAATTTGAACTTGCAATCTGGTTTCGTTTCTGTGAGCATGTCTATTGCAACGTTTTTTTTTTTTAATTCTTTCAGGAAACATCAATTGAACCAGTGACTGATAGCAATGTTTGATTTTGTCTTAAGTAACACCAATATGTGCAAGGTGCTTTCGTATTGGCTGTCTATGTTTCAATAATAGAATAACGTACGTGTTGACATTTGTACAGAACCAGTAATAACATATTCAATGTAAGATTAGTTATCACTCAGAGTAAAAAAACTAGATTGTTCTGATTTGTTCTTCAGAACTGGCTCTTGAAAGTGACTGGCGTATGATAACAGTGTCTGATATGAGGCCTACTGTTTGAAAGTATTATAGATAATTAACGTTTATATATACAAATAGGAGGAAAAGGTGCAGTCTCACATAGCGGTAGGTAAGTGTATGTACGGTTAAAGTTCAATCTTACTTTCATTAGAAGAGTGAAATTGGTTTCTAAAGACCTTTCTTCACAGTTAATGTGTTTCACACTGTTCAAGGAGAGCCAGTATCGCAGAGCTTTGTACCTGTTTGAGTTGGAAGTTGGATCTCGACATATAGATCTAAATTTTGTGCCAGATCTAACTCTTCCAGCTCGGAAAGGAACAACTGCAGCATCAGTTTACTCATCTTCCAGAGAAAAGTGGGTCTTCTCTTGATGTTTGTGCTTTGGAAACAAGTGGAGAAGTGGTCTCCTCGCTTTGCTCGTAAAGTGAGATTCAACTCCTCCATTTTTTTCCGTATCACGATTAACAACAACTTCAGAGTAATCATTCAAGTGGGAAACTTTTATTACAGTAACAAGCACTAAATATTAGATTCAAGTTTTCTTTCTCTAAAAAAAATGTTTGTTATTTTATTAACATACTAACAACTTATTTTCTTATTGCTAAGTTTATATGAATAACGTTATATGTTTATTAAATAATTTCCCATAGCATGGTAGTTATTGTAAATCTATTTATGTCTTGTTGTCGTTGGAAGCAAAACCAAATATTGTTCTGTATTCTGGGGAAATGGGTGAGTGATAAAAATGACAGTCAGGCTCAACTATTCCATTACAGTATCCATAGAATTGATGGTGACCACTGGTGATACTGCTTTCCTTTCATTCTTTAAATCGAATATTTATAAAATTTAAAACCAATAATAAACTCATCACATTTGTTTAATCCCACCTCTTCTCTATGTTATGCCCATTTCTATTTTTTTTAGGCACACCATGGGAATATGAAACCAGTCAAATGTCCTTACAACTTTCCCTCTAATTTATTAGGTCAAAAGTAGGGACAGTCCTTGTCCACAGATATCCAACAAACAAACCTTATTTCAACGGTAGATGTTTCTGTTTTTTTACATTTTAGATTATTTTACAAGTTTCAAGTATAGCCAATCATTGACAACCTTGTTACGTTTATCACGTACATTTTGCTACCGTTGAAAAGTATTATATATATATATAGTTTTTCTGACAGAATATTATTATTTACACATGCCATTAGTCCTTAATGTGAAATTGAAACATTTTATTACTAGTATCATGAGGTAAGAGATAGAAAACATTAATACACTTTGCTGTCAACTATCTTTATATATATAGTAGCATTTTTGTCGGTTACAGGTACCTTAATTTTAATGTATCATCTTAAAACAAGGACTTTTTAAAGATTTTGTCCACAAAAAAAAAAAATATATATACATGTAACTTTGACAGAAAGTACTCATTAGATCTTAGATATGAAATGACAAAATGTTCTTGAGTGTCAGAGAAAGTAGCACATTGTCAGTTTTTCTCTGTACCATGTGTAACAGTTAACGTAATGTTTGTTGTGCGAATAAAATGATATTTTGAGTAAAAGACGTTTATTACCAAATGTAGTTTTTAACCTGAGAAGAAAATGCCATATGGCTTTCATTTAAGTAATGAAGGTTTTAAAGTGTTTTATTCATGACGACAAACTATACTGTCAGACATTTGTTATAGTGTACTTTATATGATTTAGTCCAGTATCCATTTTAATACCAAATTAACCTCAAAGTAACAGTTGAAAACATAGCACTCTGTAAACAAGTTTGAAATACTTTAATATACTTATAACATAATGTTTACTTGCAGTTTGCTAAAAAGGTGTTTTGAAACGTAAACGGTTATACAGATAACACAATGAAAAAAAAAAACAACAACAGAGGCCTGACATGGCCAGGTGATTAAGGCACTCGAGGATCGCAGGTTGGAATCCTCATCATACCAAACATACTCGCTCCTTCAGCTGTGGGGCGTTATGATGTGACAGTCAATTTCACTATTCGTTGGTAAAGGAGAAGACCAAGAGTTGGCGATGGGTGGTGATGACTAGCTGCCTTCTCTCTGGTCTTACGTTGCTAAATTAGGGACAGCTAGCGCAGATAGTCCTCGTGTAGCTTTGCCCGAAATTCAAAAAACAAACTGCGTATCATAGAAGGAATAGTGTAGTGGTATATGAATACATAGTTCAGTTTGTGGTTACATGACGTATTGTAATATCTTAGTTGAAGTACCAGCCAAGCTTTAATTTACTTATGACCTGCTGGGTATTTTATCTCTTAAAAATGAAGTAATATAAGATAACAACAAAACACGAAGTAAGATACAGTTCGATGAGAACGTTTACACCGTTTCAATAAATAACTTATTATTTGTTTAGACCAGATTTGTTTTAAAGTAACAACAATCTTGTGTGTATCATAACTGGTTAAACTTAAATATCTTCCAGATTATTTTTATATGTTATCTTAACAACCATTTCTCTAATATTTTCCTATTATACATTATTTTTACAACTATTTCTCTGTATTTCTGCACACAAACAACATTTATTACATCTTAATCCAATAGATTGATATTCTACATGCATGCACGTGGTTAACAACCTGTACATTTTGATTTTACGTCAAACTAAAATTGTATGAAGACATATGTTGCAAGTGAGATTGGATATTAATTATTTACAAACAATTTGAGCTCAGCATGTTATACTGGCTTTAATCGAAGAAAATACCTTTTTTATGTGAAACTTTGCCTTAAATACCCATTACATTTTTATAACTTTAAGTTCAACACAGAGAATTACAAGTTTACTTCAATAAAATTTTAAAATTGCCCCTTCCTACTTCATATTTTTGTTAGTATGGCTGATGCAATTTAACTAATTATTTATTAATCAGCCTTCATCTTCGTTATCCCCTCAGGGGGTGCCAGCAATAAGTTTGTGAGCTCACACCGTCGTTAAAATCTTGGGTTCTTTTGGCTGTGATGAACAGAATGCAGACAGCCCACTGTGAAACTTTGGGTTTCATTTGTTTATTGAATTTCGCGCTAGCCGACCCTAATTTAGCAGTGTAACACTAGAGGAAGGACAGCTAGTCATCACCACCCACCGCCAACTCTTGGGCTACTCTTTTACCAACGAATAGTGGGATTAACCATTACAATATAACAATCCACGGCTGAAAATGCGTGTTTACGTTGTGTAACAATTTTTTTTGTTAGTTCAAAATTCTTGAGGGCGAGAGTCGTTGTAGTTTTTTAAAAATGTAATCACCAAGTTCTGTTCTTTTGTAATATTTTCAAGTGTGTAACTATGTCGTGTTAGCATTTCTCTCACACAAGTGTGGTACCGGTGATAAGCTTCATGAAGTGGTTGTTGTTACACGAGGACTTCGAGTACTTTTTAATCTGTCTTTGAACATGCCTAGCTAGTTGGGCTTTGTTTATCGATTTTGTAGTTGTACTATCTTACAAGTTACGCTGTAACGTACAGTACCTCGTGAGAAGTTGGGGAATTTTTAGAGACCCCAAGAAGAATGGGGGTGGGTGGGGCTTTGATATTAATAAATAACACGAGTTATTTATTGAACACCCGTTATACTATTTTCTCTCTCACTGTATGTGTGTAACAAATACTTTTTTCCATATAAACCCTTTAATTAATGTGGTATGTTGTGCATACTGATGTACAGAAGACATTAATACTAACACGTACAACACCGAAAAGGCCTGGCATGACCTAGCGCGTTAAGGCGTGCGCTTCGTAATCTGAGTGTCGCGGGTTCGCGCCCGAGTCGCGCCAAACATGCTCGCCCTCCCAGCCGTGGGGGCGTTATAATGTTACGGTCAATCCCACTATTCGTTGGTAAAAGAGTAACCCAAGAGTTGGCGGTGTTGACTAGCTGCCTTCCCTCTAGTCTTAAACTGCTAAATTAAGGACGGCTAGCGCACATAGCCCTCGAGTAGCTTTGCGCGAAATTAAAAAACAAACAAAAACTAATATAAATAAAAAACTTTTCATTAAATAACACAAAATTATTTCAAAATGGTATTATCTGATGTGCAAACATACACGATGGGCTATCTCTGTTCTGCCCACCACGGGTATTAAAACCCGGATTGTAAGTCCGCTGTGCCACTTGGGGACATGTCAGTATTTCATCATTCTTTATCTGTGGATTTACATCCTTTGTTTTTTAACTTAACTGCATATCTTATTGAAATATCTTTCACAATAAAGAAATCTACTGGTTCCGAGACTGTATCATCACATAATGTTACTTTCTTTCCACAAAATGAAGGTTTTCAAGGAAAGGTTTTTATCACCTATTTACCTTTTCATTCGTGCGCCTACAATGTAAACTCGCGTGCATTTATCTCTGTATATTATCAATATTCTGCGAGATTTGAGTTTATACGTGATTCTGTAATTTGTAGAAACAGTATTAAATTTGATTAATTAAATAAGTGTTTAAGAGTATATATTTTGTACAGCACACGAAAGTTTATTCAAAAAACAAAATCATTGGTTTGTAGTTCATTTTAGCGACTTGAGAATGTTTCAATTGAAACATAATCGCAATAGATTCAATATTCAATGACACATTTTTAACGATACACTATTTGTTTCTTTAATCACAATAGATTCAATATTCGATGACACATTTTTAACGATACACTATTTGTTTCTTTAATCACAATAGATTCAATATTCGATGACACATCTTTAACGATACACTATTTGTTTCTTTAATCACAATAGATTCAATATTCAATGACACATCTTTTCCGATACACTATTTGTTTCTTTAATCACAATAGACTCAATATTCAATGACACATCTTTACCGATACACTATTTGTTTCTTTAATCACAATAGATTCAATATTCAATGACACATCTTTACCGATACACTATTTGTTTCTTTAATCACAATAGGTTTAATATTCGATGACACATCTTTACCGATACACTATTTGTTTCTTTAATTTTTGGTTAATCTTTAGCAAAAATATTATAACTAATTATTATTGTTGTTTTAGTTTTCTTTCAGTTTAAGTTGTGAACGATTAATTATTTGTATTTTATAAAGGTAAACAGATATCGTTGTTAAAGACTTGTATTAGCAATTCAATTGGTTTGTTTATATGTTGTGTCAGCCTTGCCAACAGAGTGTAGTATATATATGTGTGATATTAATAAATAAAACAACTTTAATTAATTTGTTCACACGTCCATGAATTTAACAGAAATTGAATATTCAACACCTAAATTTAATACAACGTGATTCGAGATATATATATATATATTTTCTATGTGTGTGTATATACTCTATGATGGGCGACCATGCTCTCCAAATTAAGAACCAAAAATAATAATAAACAAACAACCAGGAAAAGTTATATTTTTATTTTTACAAATGACAGTACAAATAAAGAAATAATAGCAATAAATTTCTATGCACGTTCATTCGTATTTGTAACAGAAATAGCGTCTATCTATCCAACATAGCATAATAACATTGAGAGTCAGTAAAGGGCATATTGTTTGTTAGCTAAATAAACATAATACATTAGGACTCGAATCCTTCTTAACCGTTATATACTTCATTATATTTAAATATAATTTCCAAAACCTAGAGTACAAGTTCTACTTACTGCATAACTTATGTGAACATGGATGTTTCCTACTCTTTTCATATTTTATTCAAATTATCTAACAAACCGTAATATGTCGCAGAGGAAAACTATTTATATAGTTAACTGCATAATATCTGAAAATGAGTCTACGCAAACAAAGACGAGAGTTAATATACGTCGAGTAGAGAAACTTTCACGTGTTTATCAGAAATCACGACGTGTTGTTAAGCCTTTTGTTCAAGATTTATGCATTGATTGAAAAATAAAACAAAAAGTAGGTAGGCCTACATTTTTCGTCCACCTGTCCAGCTGGACAGTGGCATGGTAAGTGCGAAGTGGACGTAGTTACCCTCGTGTCCATCACTGGGTTTTTGTCAGGGACATGATGAGCACTTTTGTGAAACACCACAACACATCTCGGAACGAAAATACGAAACTGATGAAAACCACATATAACAAAATTATATCTGAATGCAAGCAGCTAACATTTGACGTTAATATAATTTGTGTTTTTATATATGTATTTCAAAGCAGAACATTCTAACTAGAAAAAAACAACACAGAAACTAAATACGTAAAATAACTGATTACTTGATTAGGAAAAGCTACAAGCAGCAATGTGTATCTTGAATAGTCAGAATACGACAAGTTCACACAAAACAACTTTACATAATCTTAAGACTGATAAATATAATTATTGAGATGCTATCGATTATCAGTTTCTAACGTACTTCGAGACATGTTGTTAAGTCTTAAACGAGTTATATAACCAGAAGAACACGAAATGTTTTCCATTAAAAAACAACAAGTTTTTATAAAAGGTCTATTAGGTTACAATCTAACTTCTAATGATTTTGGTTTGATGAGATTTCTGTTTGTGGAAGATACAGTTAACCACAAATGATTAGTTTGTCGTTATTTTCAATATTTGTTTTAGTTTACCAAAAAAATCTATTTGTTTTCTACTTGGTAGTTTAATTCGTAAGGACAACACACTTCCAAACAATGAGTAACATATAAAACAAGCCATTTGATTAGTTAGTAACAATATATATATACACATCACAGTGATGTACTAGAAACCCACACTGAACCGGCAAAGAATAGTGTGTCATTGTGATGTTATTATATATTACACATGTATTATGTCATACTTTACCAGCAAAGACGTTCTATGCTCTAAAATGGAGCCGTACATCATGGAAATTCGCTGCATTATGAAGGTAATATTAATCCATTATTTATTATGACATTCCACTGGTCTGGAAACATAATGACCAGTCTTCAAGAAATGTTAACTTATTCTTAAAGAATTATTATTAAATTTTAATTATGTTTTAATCGCAGTACGTTTGTGAAGATCGTATCAGTAGCTGCGTATTTGTTTTTGTTTGGAGTTCAATAATATTCATACGTACTATGTACTCCTGGTGGATCAGTGGTAGGTATATGAATTTACAACATTAATCTAGAATTGATTCAGACAGAACACGGATTGTCCATTGTGTGGATTTGCGTTGGAACAAACAAACTAGAGGAAGTGTAAGTTCCAACTGTCGTTCATTAAAAATGACTGTAGAATAAATACTATGCGTATAGCACATAAACACATAGATAATTATATTAAGCAACTTAGATAAAACTTTAACACGGTTTAGTTCTGGATAATCTCACTCCAAATAAAGGAAGAAACAGAAATAATTATAACAGCGAACCGTTGTGGATATTACTAAATCAAATCTGCTGATACGCTCCTTAAAGTTAATTATCAGTTAAAGTGACACTTTATATGAATATAAACTACAACTCTTATTATCACAGATTAAAATTCGCGAAACTACAAAAATAATAAATTTCATAAACCAAAAGCGTAATTTAAAACATGACTTAAAATGTATAATTTATTGTTTCAAATAAATAAAACCCAAAATGGCAACCATTTTTGTTCGCAAATGTGTGACAATTTTCAATTTTTATTGTCAGTAAAAATAGGCTTAAACATATGTTAAATTATTTATCTTCTAGGTGTTTCATTTGAAACATGATAAAAAATTATTAAATTTAACGAATTTTACTCCGTTAAAAACACGATACACAAAACTTGACAACCAACTTTCATTTTTAAACATGGCCACTGTTCAGTTCGAAATGCTTTCGACACTAAATACTAGTAAAAACGCTGTTATATTGCTAAATCCAAATACTTAATGTGTGAGAAACATAAACGAGACTTTTAAATCATCCACCAATGAATATGTAGTTTAAAAGTAGGACGATACCATAGAACAATTCACTGTCAATTTGGCATTCATGTGACGAACTACTCTCGTTACCAGTGTACAGTATACAGAGCCTTCTAGGTCACTGCCCGAAGAACGTGACAAGTTAAAATGATGTTTGTTACATGTGTCTGCTGTGATGTTCCGATTGTTATCAAGTTAACGTTCTTTACAATAAACCTGGACATTGCTCTAGAAACTTTGTCTATGTAGAACTAATCTACTATTAAAGTTCTTTTGGACTTTACTAACTGTTTATTAGGCCTTACTAAGCGGCAGAACGTTTGATCTTGCGTCTCACTCTATATTACTGACAGTTAACAGCAACCAAATTATCTCAACAACATCTGACTGTAAACACCAAGGGAACTTTCTAAACGTGCTGTCTTAGTTCGATCATGAAATTCTAGGCCAAGCACGAAATGGCATACCATATTCCAATTCACCTAACTGCCCTCAACAATCAATAAATTTCTACAGAAAAACAAATTACCGGAACAGTTTGACTAATCTTAACAAAGTTTGTAATTCATCAAAAATCCAGCGTCTGTAAAAATTAACGAACGACATCCAAACTGTACAAAGTAAAAACCAACAACCAGATCAGTTGAGGAACTTAATTATAAGAATGGAAATACTAGAGAAACAAAAACATTAGTCAAGACCATGAAACAAAAAGTTATTTTATCGCAAGTCCAACACGGAAAAACATAAGCCTAAAACATTGTGATATGCAGTGTATACAAATATAGATTCGTAAATGAAATTCTATTCACGTTTATTAATATTATTTTTAGCTAGATCTAGATTCATTCTAGTAATAAAATAATTGCTAACTGTCCATCTTTATTAAAGCGCTGTTTAAAACTTTCAAGAAACTGAGAATGATATTATAAAACATATTTTGTTAAGATGAGGTTTACTGTGAGTATTGGAAAAAAAACGTATACAATTGTTTTGATAAAGAATTCACTGAAGAAATTGTTAGCGTTGACTATTCTGAAACTTTATATTTATAAGGAATATATATATATATATATTAATGAGAAATCTCTGCGTAGCAAGGACTGAAATAATGCCACATTATGTTTCTCAGGTTCTGATTTCCACTTCTTTTATCATTTGTTCCCACTGCGCGATGAGGGCGCTCTTACGTCGTGCCTTTTCCACAGTTGTATCCTGTGAGAGGTTGTATAAAAAAAGTCTTAGTATAACCACGTTTCTATATAATGTTGTAACAAACGTTTACGGAGTTTTAGAAATGTTACCTGTTACGAGCTTAGATTTAGTGTCTGACTGCAGGTAGGTTAGCTAATTCAGTTTAAACGTGTACGTTAAACTGGGTGGTAACCCGAATAACTGCAAAAGGGCTGAAACTAAGGTGCAGGTAAAAAACAAACAAACTCTTATACATGACCAAACTGATTAATTAGTTTAACCTTCTGTTTGAAATATCACGTAAAGTATTGGAAGTTAAATCTTGCCAATCTAACATAAACGACATTAAAGATTAGACTATAACATAATATTCATATCGAGGAATGACAGAATATTAAACAAATATATTGATTACAAGGAAATGTTTTTAACTAGAACCGTTTAGAAAAAGACGGTAATTAAATAATATATAAATTACCACAAATTATGAAAAATTTTGAATTTACTTTGCCTAAAAATATGTTAATATAAGATATTTAGAAATGTTGACAGAATATATATTTATATGGAATCGATTCATTTGAAAACTATATATTTACTTTGCTTCAAATCTTTGTTTCAATTTATATGATTTTGAGTTGTTACAAGTTATAAACTAATTAATAACATTTGACAGAACACGTTAATGGTGGATTATCGAACAATCAATCATAAACTATAAACTGTATGATGTTTAGTCCTAACAAAGGTTTTAAATGGTTTTATATTCATAATACAATTAACATTGATAAATTATAAGACATTGTGAAATTTATTACAATTTAATAACTGAAAATTAATTTTGTTGTAGATGAATTACACAAGAAATTTCACGTAGTCTTTGAGATTACGAAAATTACAAGAAGCTAATAAGTTTTTTATTAAAAAAAAACAATTAAACCATAAATACTTGTAGGTCCTTAAAACAAAATCAGAGTTTTATTGTTAGTAGAAATAAATAATAGCTTTAAAAATTTGGTATTTAACTTGATATGAATTCCTTCTAGAAGACAGAATAATAAATTAATAGAATAATAAATATTTATACTATTAACATTCTAAATTTAAGAAGTAGGATATGTCTGTAGCAAATTAGTTAAAACATGAAAGAAAACATGGTATGTCACCAATCACCTTAAAGCCAAGTGAAAATGTCTGATTATACAATTACTTAGAGATGTTTGTAAAGCGCTCGTATCTCAAATCCACAACATTTTAAGTGTAAAATGACACTACACGAACTTTTGGGAAGTTAGTGGTTGAAAACGATGTGAGTTATGAGAGCACATTTGTTTTTACATAATACATTTATTTATTCCACAAATAAAACAGTAACAATGAAGTTTAAAACTATTGTTGCACAGATAAATCAATCAAAACTGTTAGGAAAATCAAATAAGCGCCATGTTAATAAAAATGTTCGTGAAATACGTTTAACTAAAGAAATTTGTATTAAAAATAGCAATACGTATTTTTAATATGCGCCATTTTAGAATCATGCTGTTATGAACACCAGGGGAAGGGTAAAGAAAGGGCAACTCACCTTAGATATTGTTAGAAGTTGTACTATTGTATGAAATACACCAGGGGAAAAGTAAAGAAAGGGCAACTCACCTAACATATTGTTAGAAGTTGTACTATTGTATGAAATACACCAGGGGGAAAGTAAAGAAAGGGCAACTCACCTAACATATTGTTAGAAGTTGTACTATTGTATGAAATACACCAGGGGAAGGGTAAAGAAAGGGCAACTCACCTAACATATTGTTAGAAGTTGTACTATTGTATGAAATACATCAGGGGAAGGGTAAAGAAAGGGCAACTCACCTAACATATTGTTAGAAGTTGTACTATTGTATGAAATACACCAGGGGGAAAGTAAAGAAAGGGCAACTCACCTAACATATTGTTAGAAGTTGTACTATTGTATGAAATACACCAGGGGGAAAGTAAAGAAAGGGCAACTCACCTAACATATTGTTAGAAGTTGTACTATTGTATGAAATACACCAGGAGAAGAATAAAGAAAGGGCAACTCACCTAACATATTGTTAGAAGTTGTACTATTGTATGAAATACATCAGGGAAAGGGTAAAGAAAGGGCAACTCACCTAACATATTGTTAGAAGTTGTACTATTGTATGAAATACACCAGGGGAAGGGTAAAGAAAGGGCAACTCACCTAACATATTGTTAGAAGTTGTACTATTGTATGAAATACACCAGGGGAAGAATAAAGAAAGGGCAACTCACCTAACATATTGTTAGAAGTTGTACTATTGTATGAAATACACCAGGGGAAGGGTAAAGAAAGGGCAACTCACCTAACATATTGTTAGAAGTTGTACTATTGTATGAAATACACCAGGGGAAAAGTAAAGAAAGGGCAACTCACCTAACATATTGTTAGAAGTTGTACTATTGTATGAAATACACCAGGGGAAGAATAAAGAAAGGGCAACTCACCTAACATATTGTTAGAAGTTGTACTATTGTATGAAATACACCAGGGAAAAGTAAAGAAAGGGGGAAGTTGTACTATTGTATGAAATAACCAGGGAAGGGTAAAGCAACAACTCACCTAACATATTGTTAGAAGTTGTACTATTGTATGAAATACACCAGGGGAAGGGTACAGAAAGGGCAACTCACCTAACATATTGTTAGAAGTTGTACTATTGTATGAAATACACCAGGGGAAGGGTAAAGAAAGGGCAACTCACCTAACATATTGTTAGAAGTTGTACTATTGTATGAAATACACCAGGGGAAAAGTAAAGAAAGGGCAACTCACCTAACATATTGTTAGAAGTTGTACTATTGTATGAAATACACCAGGGGAAGAATAAAGAAAGGGCAACTCACCTAACATATTGTTAGAAGTTGTACTATTGTATGAAATACACCAGGGGAAAAGTAAAGAAAGGGCAACTCACCTAACATATTGTTAGAAGTTGTACTATTGTATGAAATACACCAGGGGAAGGGTAAAGAAAGGGCAACTCACCTAACATATTGTTAGAAGTTGTACTATTGTATGAAATACACCAGGGGAAGGGTACAGAAAGGGCAACTCACCTAACATATTGTTAGAAGTTGTACTATTGTATGAAATACACCAGGGGAAGGGTAAAGAAAGGGCAACTCACCTAACATATTGTTAGAAGTTGTACTATTGTATGAAATACACGAAGAACACAGAATGTTATCAACAAATGTATTTTATTTTCCTTAGTTTATATTGGGCTATGGTTATTGAGAAGAGATAAAACACATTGTAACATAAAATATCAACACAAGGTTAGCTGAAGTACAATAAAGATAATATATTTACCGCAGTTGAAGTGCAATAAAGATATCTTCACTACTGTAGTTGAAGTACAATAAAGATAATATCTTCACTACTGTAGTTGAATTACAATAAAGATATCTTCACTACTGTAGTTGAGTACAATAAAGATAATATCTTCACTCCTGTAGCTAAAGTACAATAAAAATATCTTTACTACTGTAGTTGAAGTACAATAAAGATAATATCTTTACTACTGTAGTTGAAGTGCAATAAAGATATCTTCACTACTGTAGTTGAAGTACAATAAAGATAATATCTTCACTACTGTAGTTGAATTACAATAAAGATATCTTCACTACTGTAGTTGAGTACAATAAAGATAATATCTTCACTCCTGTAGTTGAAGTACAATAAAGATATCTTTACTACTGTAGTTGAAGTACAATAAAGATAATATCTTTACTACTGTAGTTGAAGTACAATAAAGATATCTTTACTACTGTAGTTGAAGTACAATAAAGACAATATCTTCACTACTGTAGTTGAAGTACAATAAAGATATCTTCACTACTGTAGTTGAAGTACAATAAAGATAATATCTTCACTACTGTAGTTGAAGTACAATAAAGATATCTTTACTACTGTAGTTGAATTACAATAAAGATATCTTTACTACTGTAGTTGAATTACAATAAAGATATCTTCACTACTGTAGTTGAAGTACAATAAAGATAATATCTTCACTACTGTAGTTGAAGTACAATAAAGATATCTTTACTACTGTAGTTGAAGTACAATAAAGATAATATCTTCACTACTGTAGTTGAAGTACAATAAAGATATCTTTACTACTGTAGTTGAAGTACAATAAAGATAATATCTTCACTACTGTATTTGAAGTACAATAAAGATATCTTTACTACTGTAGTTGAATTACAATAAAGATATCTTTACTGCTGTAGTTGAATTACAATAAAGATATCTTTACTACTGTAGTTGAAGTACAATAAAGATAATATCTTCACTACTGTAGTTGAAGTACAATAAAGATATCTTTACTACTGTAGTTGAATTACAATAAAGATATCTTTACTACTGTAGTTGAATTACAATAAAGATATCTTTACTACTGTAGTTGAAGTACAATAAAGATATCTTTACTACTGTAGTTGAATTACAATAAAGATATCTTCACTACTGTAGTTGAATTACAATAAAGATATCTTTACTACTGTAGTTGAAGTACAATAAAGATATCTTTACTATTGTAGTTGAAGTACAATAAAGATAATATCTTCACTACTGTAGTTGAATTACAATAAAGATATCTTTACTACTGTAGTTGAAGTACAATAAAGATAATATCTTTACTACTGTAGTTGAAGCACAATAAAGATATCTTTACTACTGTAGTTGAAGTACAATAAAAATATCTTTACTACTGTAGTTGATGTACAATAAAGATATCTTTACTACTGTAGTTGAAGTACAATACAAAATATTACCTTTTTTTCCGTCAAAACTTTATCCTCAGCGAGATTTGGGTTGCTGTTCGATCGATCGCCTAAATCTACTTCTTTGTTTTCATTGGTCGAATCTTTATCGTTGTCTATAAAATGCAGGTTAGGTTGTGAACGTCCAAGCAGACGAGCTCGCTGTCGTCTGTTAAGAAATTCAACTGGAATAACTAAGAATAATTTTTTTTTACCGAAGTAAAATGAAATTTATTTAAAAAAAAGACACAACGTTGGCGCTGGCTACGGATGCGTTTTTCGTAGCTAAAAATTAAAAAAACAAAACAATTAGAGTTTTATCAATAATATTATGGCTCAATAGACAACACTAAACATTTTCATGCCCCCCAGTGGCTCAGCGGTATGTCTGTGGACTTACGACACTAAAATCCGGGTTTCGATACCCGTGGTGAGCAGAGCACAGATAGCCCATTGTGTAGCTTTGTGTTTAATTCAAGAACAACAACCATTTTCATATAAGAACATCAGTGTTTAGTTCTGAACATATGTTACTTCGATTAAACTACACTAAAACTTGAATCCGTATAAGTATAGGGACTTGAGAAATAACAAAATATACAGTATTTTCTTAATAAAACAAAAACACTGAAAACACCAGTAATACGTGTAATCGTATGTAGAGAACCAAACTGCTTTTGGCAGACAAAAATAAGAGTGTTGCAAAGAAATTTATCAGTTGAACGTTGGTCAAACAATAATGAGCTAATGTTGGAGAAGACAACAGGAACACCCTGGTCTATGTTTTACATGAAGGACAGTCACTTCCAATTAAATTCATCTGCGATTAACGAGGACACCCTCTCTGACATTTATAACACTTCACAGTATAAAAAGAATTCAAGGCTTCCGACAATTACGTGTATAATTTTCCCTTGAAGTTGAGAGAGACAATTTTTCGTATTTCTAAATGAGTAAGTTCAACCACTTTTTAAATTTACCCTTGAACTTTGTTCTTTACTTAATTTTAAGTCCAATTTAATAGGATGATAATCTTGTTCCGGTCTCACAGAGAGGGTCAAACCTAAAGGTCAAGAAGCAACTGACAAGAGATTAGTCACTACGTTCAGTAACTGAATGCATACAAATTGAAGGGATCTTCACGACACAAAGTTAGCAGACGAATTATATTATTACTCCTGTTGTACGACCCTATAAACTAGAACATACTGTGTAATAGAAGTAATATCTTATATTTGAAACCGAAAAATAATATTATATTTAAGTTTATTATTTACTTCTGAAATATATCATCTGTATGTTATCTGTGAACAGAATAAAGGAAAATAACAATTCTCTCCACTTTAAACAAGTGAAAGCTATTTAACGTGAATGAATTTCAAAATGTACAACTCAAACAACATAATATTATTTTATAAACTTCCATTCCACTGTATGTGCGTTCTGAGAGAGCAATACCAAGATTCAACAGGTTCAAGTTTCACTTAAAAAAAAAACGCTCCTCATAACAAACTTTGAGCTGGCATGACCATGTAAGTAGAGGGCGCTCGGTTCGTAATCAGAGAGTCGCGATTTCGAAGCTCTGTCACACCAATGATGCTCGCCCTTCAGCCGTGGGAGCAATATAATGTGATAGTAAATCCCACTATTCGTTGGTAAAAGAGTAGCCCAAGAGTTGGAGGTGGGCGGTGAAGATTAGCTACCTTCTCTCTAGTCTTTCAGTGCCAAATTATGGACAGTTATCGCAGATAACCCCTGTGTGGCTTTGCGCTAAATTCAAACCATAACATACCTTTAAGCTCTATATATGAAAGTGGCGTCACACGGTGGGAAATGATAAAACTATTATTCAAGGATGAATATTATATTTTTGTAAATGGTTGAATTATATATTTTTAACATTCCTAATGTTAAATTTGAGACCAACTTATTATGATTAGCGTCAACAGGATATTTTAGAAACAAGTCACAAAATTACATCGTTGTAACTTCAATTACAGTTTACAGAAACAAAGGAATAGACATGAAAACCACAGGAACACGAAAGCATTGTAAATCTCTGTATTACAAATCAGCCTTATTTCATAAATAATCATATTTTCAAAATTAAAAGTCTTCTCGGCGCCTCACGAAGGAAATTTAATAAACTAATTCTAATATTATTTCTCACATTTTGCAGTTTCATATTTGTCAAATATAAAAAAATAAAGTTCCAAGCAATCATAACAAGCAGGAATGAATTATTTTAACTTTCAGTAGCTCAGCAGCAAATTTGAAGGCTCATAACGCTAAATACCGGGTTTCGATACCCATGATAGGCAAAGTACAGATAGCCCATTGTGCTGCTTTGTGCTTAATAAACAAACAAATAACTTTAAAAGTATTGCATTGGTGTTGTCTCGTGGCCATAAAATAATAATTTAATTAATTTAAAACGACACACTCACATATATATCACATACTGAGTTCCACACCTTTATGTCCTGGTCAATAAGTTCCTATACACCGTAAATCTGAATGTTAGATCTAAAATACGTGAAGCATATTATTTTATGTTTGTATTTTCTAACTTTTATCATAATTAAGCCACAATTATTTTTATGTCAAATTATAAATTTACACATTTATTTTATGGTTAAGTTGTAAGCTAACGGAAAGCTGTATTTTTTGGGGAAGTCGAACCTGAGAATCGACTTCAGTTCATTGATTAAAGAGAAGGAAAAAAAACAACAGTTTTTGTGGTTTTAAATAACTGGCAAAGGTTCCTAGCCATTGCTCCTATTTATACGAATTAAACGATAATTATTTATAAATCCGATACAATTGTTATTTTCCTTAATAGTTGGAAATATTTTCTATTAAATGCACAAAGAAAATGACATTTCACTAATTAGTATATCTCCTGTAATTAAAATTAAAAGATCTTAATTTTTCATATAACTTGTTACTGGGTTTGTCTTCCAGTAAGTCACCGATAAGTTTATGCTAAAATCCGGGACTCGATTCCCTGCGGTAGACAAAGTGCGGATACTCCACTGTGTAGCTTTTCACTTCAATAACAATAGTTACTGACGGTGGCTTAACTATAAAGACGACAAAAAGTAAATAAATGCCCCCCTCCCCTATTTCATTAAAGCTGTAGTTACAATTCTGGTTGATTTGGGTCATCATTCAGACTCTCAACCCCCTCAACTGCGGAGGCTGAGGGGCACAGTTACGTCACCGATTACTGAGTTCTCTATATCAATATATTTGTCGTGACCTATCCATTTCGACCTCTCTAATGTGGTTGTTACAAATGCTATAGATTACATTAAATATGTTCACAAACAATGGTAAATTGTACTATTCAGAATTCACTCTCACAAGAATAAATTAATCTCATGAAATAACACGTTAGTAATGAAGTTCATTCGTTTATTTAATAATTATATTAGTAATTACCAATGTAAACACACCTGGTGGCCCGCCACTGGCATGTCTGTAGAATTACAATGCTAGAAATCGTGTTTAGATAGATGCCCGTGGTGAGCAGAGCACTGATAGCCCTTTGTGTAGTGTTGTGCGTAACTACAAATAAAGCAACACCAACACTGCTGGTGGTCCCTCTGTGGCTTTATAACATTAAAATCTGAAGCTCGATTCCCTGCGGTGAATATAGTAAATAGTCTACAAAACAAACATCTCTGATGACTCATCAATAAGCTACGAGGCTCAGTCCTTGTAGTGGCCACAGTGTAACAACTAAGCTAACTTATACAATATGTTGATTAAGCAGTGCACATTAAAGTGTAAGATAAAGGTATAAATTCAGTATGCCACCTAACCACGAAAATGTTTTTGTTTTTTTAAATGAATTGGCCTGGCATGGCCAAGCGCGTAAGGCGTGCGACTCATAATCCGAGGGTCGCGAGTTCGCGCCCGCGTCGCGCTAAACATGCTCGCCCTCCCAGCCGTGGGGGTGTCTAATGTTACAGTCAATCCCACTATTCGTTGGTAAAAGAGTAGCCCAAGAGTTGGCGGTGGGTGGTGATGACTAGCTGCCTTCCCTCTAGTCTTACACTGCTAAATTAGGGACGGCTAGCACAGATAGCCCTCGAGTAGCTTTGTGCGAAATTCCAAAAACAAAAAAATGAATACAGTTATTTTTATTTTACGTTTGAACAACGCAAAATTTCATAGCTTTAAAAAAATCACAAGTAAATTATTAAAATTCGAAATACATTATCAATGGTAAAATATACACAATATATAAAACTTTTGGTTTTGTAAAAGGACGTCTTGAGGTTATATCTCTCTTCCCTGGGGGATGATGCGTTAGCATTTAATAGTAATGACATCACTATGACGTGTCTTTACCTTATCGATCTTTGTTATCAGTAACAGAATGAAGTAAGAAGTTACGATTCACGTCCCCCCACGTGGAAACTATTTGCCAAAATACACTTCTGCACGTGAAATCTCTGTTTAACTACAGCACACCAGAAAAGGTGATACCACAATAGTCAACACAAGAAAATTATATTGGATGTAATCATATTATTAGAAAAGAAATTTGACATTTTCAAATAATATAATTACAAAGAAGTGAAGAAACCCTGGCATATTACATCACAATTTGTATATGTAAGGTTTTACGAACACTTTGATATTACCTTAATGACTATAACAACAAAAATCAAAATTAACAGTCCAGGTTAATTCTTCAGGGTGTTATGAAAGTCACTGTACATTTATATAGTTATTAACAGACATGTTTCAATACAGAATACAGGAAGTAAATATGAATGACAATTATAAACAATGTTGAAAGTGACCCCTGTTGGCATCGATACAGACTTAGATCCTTATTTTGTTTCTAAACACCGCTATCAGTTGCTGGCTTGAAATAGACTGAATAACACATGATTACAAAACAGCACAGTGACTCTCCGCACACCCTGTAGAACAGACATATCTTCAGATGACGCTGTGGGTGAAATGGGGTTGACACCTCTTAAATATTTCGCTACTTTACTTATGTATGTATCGAACTTGTGTGAAAACACGCAATACTTCGGTAGTCGTATGCTGAAAATGATTTAGACAGGAAACTTACATATAGTGCAGCATTTCATCTTAACCAGTCATTCTCCAATTCATTTATTAGTTAAACGAATAAAAAACTTAGAAATTACAAAAAAAGTTGCATTAAATACAATAGTTTCTAATGTTCTTCAAATGACAAAAATTCGTTCAACCTCAGCTTTCATTACGCAACACGAATGATAAAATTAAACACATTGCTATAATTGTATTTATAGTGTAAGAATGTATTTATTTTAATAGTTTTAGTGTTTCATGAAAGCGTGGTGGACACACACATAGTGTATTCATATGAACTTACATCAAATGAAACAGATTTATTCGAAATAGAAGACAAATATATTATCGTAACTTACGGGAGAAGATAGCAATCATTTTTATCGTATATAAAGTAATTACACTCTGTTGAACAGAAGCTTTACGTGTATTCTAAGCCTAAAGTTACGAATATAATTCCCGGATGTTGAACTTTGAGACGACAGCTAAAGCACACTATAAAAACTTAGGCCTATTCAAAGATACACGTTAATATTGTCATTCTTAATACACATAAAATATTTATTATTTAAACCTCAAATAAATAAACTGTTCCACAAAGGCTGTTATTTGAACAAACAAAGAAGCGTGGAATACTCACTAGCTTTCTTTCAGAAATATTAGTTTTACTGATAAATTACAAGTAAACGGCCTAACTACCTTCGTCTCAAATATCTGCACTTCAATAACAGAGAATTAGATTATAACGACATTAACTTGTTCATAAATTAGGCAACTGATGGATTCTCTATTTTATTTCAACAAGTCACTTAGAGTAATTTAAGATGAAGTAAAATAAAACACATGACACTATTATAGTTTGAAGCTTAATTATTAAAAATTATATTGTATAAGAACAATTATAACAACATACAGCATAATGCAGTGTAATAATCACTCACCTTTAGATTCAACCTGATTTTTAGCAGACTCCCACACCTATCGGTGTTTTTAGTTTTAAAAAAGAAAAAAAAAATCCATATACATGAAAATTTATATTCCAGAATCGAATGTTTTGGGTGATATAAGTTTAGTGTTAAGAATTTTTTATTTTTTTATTTTATAAATTATTTTGTTGTGTTTTAGATATTTTTAGGTAATTTATAGCGTGAGCTCGTCTGCCCCTCCCTCCTAGTGGTATAGCGGTATGTTTGCGAACTCACATCGCTAGAATCCGGATATCGGTACCCATGGAGGGAAGAGCACAGATAGCCCATTGTGTAGCTTTGTGCTAAATTCTAAATAATCAACGTGACTTTGAGACTCCCTGGAGCCCTCTCGCGGACCCCAGTTTTAAAAAATTCTGATCAAAATTATTACTTTTAATCAATTATCACGTACGTACGTATGCCGATGGGGTAAGGGATGGTTCAGCAGAACCTCATATGTTCGTGATTTTAAAAGCATACTGCCATTCTGTTCATGTGAACATTTGACAACTGCTGTTCACCAGTTAAATATGTAAACAGACCGAAGAAAGACAGTGTTCTAGCTTTAATACATAATTATTATTACACTGTTTTCAACATTTAAAACTGTATGTAAATATTTGTGGAAAAGGACCCCAGAAAAATGGAGCATGCTAACATATTATTTAAGTAGTGTACACCTGTACTATATTGAAATAGTTAATATATTGTTGTTGTACAGAGTTGTTTGATAATGTAATTTAATAATTAATAACTACTCTGTGCGTAGATAGTAAAATATTGTACTATACTAAAACACATATTTATGTTGTCTAGCTCTCGTGCACTGTCACAACAGTTATTATTGTTGTTTGGTATTAAGTACAAAGCAACACAAAGAATGGCCCGGCAAGGTCGGTGGATTAAGGCGTTTGATTCGTAATCTGAGGGTTGCGAGTTCGAATCTCTGTTGCACTAAACATTCTCGCCCTTTCAGCCGTTATAAATTTACGATCAATCCCACTATTCGTTGCTGAAAGAGTAGCCCAAGAGTTGGCGGCGGATGGTGATGACTAGCTGCCTTCTTTCTAATATAACACTGCTAAATTAGGGTCGGCTAGTGCAGATAGCCCTCGTGTAGCTTTGCACGAAATTCAAAAACAAAAACAAACAACATAAAGCTATCTGTGTTCTGCCCACCACGGGTATCGAAACACGGTTTTTAGCAATATAACTCCGCAGATATATCACTGTGCTACCGGTGGGGGTTGTTACAACAAGATAGTAATTTGTTGGATCTTCATTAAATGGTTTCTGGATGTTACTTGACCAGACGCATAATTATTTCATGAAAAATTGATTCCAGGTTGAATCTCAAAGCATCATTTTTTTAAAAAACATTTTCTGGGGAGTATGCCCCCAAGTTTTTATAGCATTAGCATACTTTGCATGTTGATTGTGTTTCGCTAAATATGTGTTGGCTTTTGTTCTCGCAAATTATACCCTATTTTTGATGCATTCTACGTACGGGTCTGGTTATACCAACGTCATGAAAAAATAGTCTCTAACTGCTCCAGTGTTAATAATGAAAAACATAAATATAACATTAGTACCTTTAACTATACGAGCTCACAGTTTTCTTTGTTTCATTAATACCGTTGACTCGTGCTTACCATGACGAGATCCAAGTTTGTTAAAACAGTAATCATGTTAATTTGTAAATAATATCGCACTATAGAAATGGCACAGATTTGATAAACTAATTTTTGACAATATAATTTTACTCATTTATTTCACAAAATGAACCTTCGCAAATGTTTAATTATTTTCGAAACTGACATCGCAGGCACTGTAGACTATATTTTTAAGTTTAGACATTTGTTTTCGTTTGTTTGTTTTGAATTGCGCGAAAAGCTATACGAGGGCTATCTTCGCTATCCGTCTCTAATTTAACAGTGTAAGATTAGAGGGAAGAAAGCTAGTCACGACCACCCACCGCCAACTGTTGGGCTACTCTTTTACCAACGAATAGTGGGATTGACCGTACATTATAATGCCCACACGGCTGAAAGGGTGTTTGGTGGGACACGGATTCGAACCCGCGACCCTCGGGAGGTTTGGACATCATGTAAAGAGAGCGTGATTTAATAATTAGAATTTTCTTGAAAGTTTAAGAAACAATTTGAACTATATAATGTCAGTGTTATGACACAGTTGACTGATCAAGGAGTTTGTTACAGTGACGTTTCGTGTGATTGTGTAAGAAATAAAATAAATATTTTATTTCAATTACTAGAGTTATGAGAAATATCTCACGTACAAGAGAATTAGTTCAAATGGCTGTTTAGCATCGTCTATGAAGTAATTTTTCTTGTTAGCCGTGAACTTGTAGTATAACTGGACTTTGAGTTATTCTTTATTATAATCATTTGTTTTTATAACTGAATGATCCAAAAGCTGAAACTATTATAATACTCGTAGCTACCCAGTGGCTCAGCGCTAAGTCCAGGGAGCTATAACGCTACAAATCGGGTTTCGATACTCGCAGTGGACATAACACAGATAATCCATTTTGCAGCTTTGTACTCAGCAACTAAAAAACAATATTGACGTAAAAATGAGGTTATTTTAGTAAATATGAAATGAAAAAAGTAAAACTGGTTTCGAAGATGAACTCTGCTTGAAGTAAAATACAAAAATTCGCTGAAAATGATGATGAAAAATCAAGAAAAACATTTTCCAAAAACACAAAGAAAAAAAAACCCAGCTATTAATAAAAACAAATTTGATCAAGTTAAAAATTAAGGACGCCTAGAAAATTTATGACTGGACACCAGTAAAGTTCAAACGGACTAAAACAAAAACAAGAAACTGAAGCAGTAAATAAGATAATAGAGATAAATTACAAAGTTTGAGTTATATTAAAACGTTTCTCTAGATCACTGGGTCTTACAGTCTATGCTACTAGCCTCCAAATGGCAAAGCGTTATGCCTGCGAATTTACAACGCAAAAAATCGGGTTTCGATACCCGTGGTGGGCAGAGCATAAACAGCCCGTTGTGTAGGTTTGTGTTTAATTCTAAACAACACTAACAAGAACCATCTTACTTCGTCTGGTCATGCTATATATGACTCTTCAGCACAATTTCCATTAGAGAATGCTTTAGTTCGTAAGGTAGTTATGTCCAAAGCACACCACACTTCCTTGTTTGCTTTCGATAATACATCTCATATACAATGATGGTAGTTCCCCAAAGCTCGTTACTATGTCTAGTTACAAAGAAATCCGTAGGTCTCAAGATATCTTTATATGAAGTAGTATTAATAACATTTTATTTTCCATCTGCTTAAGATAGATAATTTTTGAACAGATGTTTGATGGAAGAAACGTATGTTCACATGACTTGTGTCACTTTTCCAGTTAAATATCCTTCTTGATTGTGTTATTTAGTGTTGCTTGTGAAAAATCAACAGCATCTTTCACTAATCTTTGTATTCGTGGATTCTCTTCAGTCATGAAGCGATGAACTTTGCTTACTCTAACTCTTTCTGGATGGTCCTGGAACCGCAGATTGATACATATTTGTTTGCTTGCAAATGTCATAAAGTACACAAGATCTTTCCATCATGAAAGTTCTAAATCTCATGTGTTTAGATTACAAATAGTTTTGTTTGTTTGTTTGTTTGTTTTGGAATTTCGCACAAAGCTACTCGAGGGCTATCTGTACTAGCCGTCCCTAATTTAGCAGTGTAAGACTAGAGAGAAGGCAGCTAGTCATCACCACCCACCGCAAACTCTTGGGTTACTCTTTTACCAACGAATAGTGGGATTGACCGTAACATTATACACCCCCACGGCTGGGAGGGCGAATATGTTTAGCGCGACGCGGGCGCGAACCCTCGACCCTCGGATCAAGAATCGCACGACTTACACGCTTGCCCATGCCAGGACCCCAAATAGTAGAATATTTTGTGTCAGATGTGACTGTTACACAACCTTTACAAAAGTGATCAGTATTCAGTGGTATCGCACTGTATAAATACGGGTAACTTCTAAATATATGGTTATAATCTTGTGGTTTACGTCTTGTATAACAATATATACAAAAAGAGTGATTACATAGTATTGTTTTGAAGTAACGATATATTACTAATTGTTCACGTCTTGTATAACAATATATACAAAAAGAGTGATTACATAGTACTGTTTGGAAGTAACGATATATTACTAATTGTTTACGTCTTGCATAACAGTATATACAAAAAGAGTGATTAAATAGTACTGTTTGGAAGTAACGATATATTACTAACTGGTTACGTCTTGCATAAAACTATATACGAAAAAGAGTGATTACATAGTATTGTTTGGAAGTAACGATATATTACTAATTGTTTACGTCTTGCATAACAGTATATACAAAAAGAGTGATTAAACAGTACTGTGTGGAAGGAACAATATGTTAGAAATTGTTTACGTCTTGTAAAACAATATATACAAAAAGAGTGATTACATAGTATTGTTTGGAAGTAACGATATATTACTAATTGTTTACGTCTTGTATAACAATATATACAAAAAGAGTGATTACATAGTACTGTTTGGAAGTAACGATATATTACTAATTGTTTACGTCTTGTATAACAATATATACAAAAAGAGTGATTACATAGTATTGTTTGGAAGTAACGATATATTACTAATTGTTTACGTCTTGTATAACAATATATACAAAAAGAGTGATTACATAGTACTGTTTGGAAGTAACGATATATTAGTAATTGTTCACGTCTTGTATAACAATATATACAAAAAGAGTGATTACATAGTACTGTTTGGAAGTAACGATATATTACTAATTGTTTACGTCTTGTATAACAATATATACAAAAAGAGTGATTACATAGTACTGTTTAAAAGTAACGATATATTACTAATTGTTTACGTCTTGTATAACAATATATACAAAAAGAGTGATTACATAGATTTGTTTGGAGGTAACGATATAATACTAATTGGTTACGTCTTGTAAAACAATATATACAAAAAGAGTGATTACATAGTACTGTTTAAAAGTAACGATATATTACTAATTGGTTACGTCTTGTACAACAGTATATACAAAAAGAGTGATTAAATAGTAATGTGTGGAAGGAACGATATGTTAGAAATTGTTTACGTCTTGTAAAACAATATATACAAAAAGAATGATTACATAGTATTATTTGGAAGTACCGATATATTAGTAATTGTTTACGTCTTGTATAACAATATATACAAAAAGAGTGATTACATAGTATTGTTTGGAAGTAACGATATATTAGTAATTGTTTACGTCTTGTATAACAATATATACAAAAAGAGTTATTACATAGTATTGTTTGGAAGTAACGATATATTAGTAATTGTTCACGTCTTGCATAACAATATATATACAAAAAGAGTGATTACATAGTATTGTTTGGAAGTAACGATATATTACTAATTGTTCACGTCTTGCATAACAATATATATACAAAAAGAGTGATTACATAGTACTGTTTGGAAGTAACGATATATTAGTAATTGTTGCCGTCTTGTATAACAATATATACAAAAAGAGTGATTACATAGTATTGTTTGGAAGTAACGATATATTAGTAATTGTTCACGTCTTGCATAACAATATATATACAAAAAGAGTGATTACATAGTATTATTTGGAAGTACCGATATATTAGTAATTGTTTACGTCTTGTATAACAATATATACAAAAAGAGTGATTACATAGTACTGTTTGGAAGTAACGATATATTAGTAATTGTTGCCGTCTTGTATAACAATATATACAAAAAGAGTGATTACATAGCATTGTTTGGAAGTAACGATATATTAGTAATTGTTTACGTCTTGTATAACAATATATACAAAAAGAGTGATTACATAGTATTGTTCTGAAGTAACGATATTTAGTAATTGTTTATGTCATCTGTAACAATATATACAAAAAGAGTGATTACATAAGATTGTTTGGAGGGAACGATATATTAGTAATTCTTCACGTCTTGCATAACAGTATATACAAAGAGAGTGATTACATAGTACTGTTTGGAAGTAACGATATGCTAGTGATTGTTTACGTCTTGTATAACAATATCTACAAAAAAGAGTGATTACATAGTATTGTTTGGAAGTAACGATATATTACTAATTGTTTACGTCTTGTATAACAATATATACAAAAAATGTGATTACATAGTTTTGTTTGGAGGTAACGATATATTACTAATTGTTTACGTCTTGTATAACAGTACATACAAAAAGAGTGATTACATAGTACTGTGTGGAAGTAACGATATACTACTAATTGGTAACGTCTTGCATAAAAGTATATACAAAAATAGTGATTACATTGTATTGTTTGGAAGTAACGATATATTAGTAATTGTTTACGTCTTGTATAAGAATATATACAAAAAATGTGATTACATAGTTTTGTTTGGAGGTAACGATATATTACTAATTGTTTACGTCTTGTATAACAGACATACAAAAAGAGTGATTACATAGTACTGTGTGGAAGTAACGATATACTACTAATTGGTAACGTCTTGCATAAAAGTATATACAAAAAGAGTGATTACATTGTATTGTTTGGAAGTAACGATATATTACTAATTGTTTACGTCTTGCATAACAGTATATACAAAAAGAGTGATTAAATAGTACTGTGTGGAAGGAACAATATGTTAGAAATTGTTTACGTCTTGTAAAACAATATATACAAAAAGAGTGATTACATAGTATTGTTTGGAAGTAACGATATATTACTAATTGTTTACGTCTTGTATAACAATATATACAAAAAGAGTGATTACATAGTATTGTTCGGAGGTAACGATATATTAGTAATTGTTCACGTCTTGTATAACAATGTATACAAAAAGAGTGATTACATAATACTGTTTGGAAGTAACGATATATTACTAATTGTTTACGTCTTGTATAACAATATATACAAAAAGAGTGATTACATAGTACTGTTTAAAAGTAACGATATATTACTAATTGTTTATGTCTTGTATAACAATATATACAAAAAGAGTGATTACATAGATTTGTTTGGAGGTAACGATATAATACTAATTGGTTACGTCTTGTAAAACAATATATACAAAAAGAGTGATTACATAGTACTGTTTAAAAGTAACGATATATTACTAATTGGTTACGTCTTGTACAACAGTATATACAAAAAGAGTGATTAAATAGTAATGTGTGGAAGGAACGATATGTTAGAAATTGTTTACGTCTTGTAAAACAATATATACAAAAAGAATGATTACATAGTATTATTTGGAAGTACCGATATATTAGTAATTGTTTACGTCTTGTATAACAATATATACAAAAAGAGTGATTACATAGTACTGTTTGGAAGTAACGATATATTAGTAATTGTTGCCGTCTTGTATAACAATATATACAAAAAGAGTGATTACATAGTATTGTTTGGAAGTAACGATATATTAGTAATTGTTCACGTCTTGCATAACAATATATATACAAAAAGAGTGATTACATAGTATTGTTTGGAAGTAACGATATATTACTAATTGTTCACGTCTTGCATAACAATATATATACAAAAAGAGTGATTACATAGTACTGTTTGGAAGTAACGATATATTAGTAATTGTTTACGTCTTGTATAACAATATATACAAAAAGAGTGATTACATAGTATTGTTTGGAAGTAACGATATATTAGTAATTGTTCACGTCTTGCATAACAATATATATACAAAAAGAGTGATTACATAGTATTGTTTGGAAGTAACGATATATTACTAATTGTTCCCGTCCAGTAAAACAATATATACAAAAAGAGTGATTACATAGTACTGTTTGGAAGTAACGATATATTAATAATTGTTTACGTCTTGTATAACAATATATACAAAAAGAGTGATTACATAGTATTGTTCTGAAGTAACGATATTTAGTAATTGTTTATGTCATCTGTAACAATATATACAAAAAGAGTGATTACATAAGATTGTTTGGAGGGAACGATATATTACTAATTGTTTACGTCTTGTATAACAGACATACAAAAAGAGTGATCACATAGTACTGTGTGGAAGTAACGATATACTACTAATTGTTTACGTCTTGCATAAAAATATATACAAAAAAGAGTGATTACATTGTATTGTTTGGAAGTAACGATATATTAGTAATTGTTTACGTCTTGTATAAGAATATATACAAAAAATGTGATTACATAGTTTTGTTTGGAGGTAACGATATATTACTAATTGTTTACGTCTTGTATAACAGACATACAAAAAGAGTGATTACATAGTATTGTTTGGAACTAACGATATATTACTAATTGGTAACGTCTTATATAAAAGTATATACAAAAAAAGTGATTACATTGTATTGTTTGGAAGTAACGATATATTAGTAATTGTTTACGTCTTGTATAAGAATATATACAAAAAGAGTGATTACATAGTATTGTTTGGAATTAACGATATATTACTAATTGTTTACGTCTTGTATAACAATATATACAAAAAAGTGATTACATAGTATTGTTTGGAAGTAACGACATATTACTAATTGGTTACGTCTTGCATAAAAGTATATACAAAAAGAGTGATTACATAGTATTGTTAGGAAGTAACGATATATTACTAATTGTTTACGTCTTTCATAACAGTATATACAAAAAGAGTGATTACATAGTACTGTGTGGAAGGAACGATATGTTAGAAATTGTTTACGTCTTGTAAAACAATATATACAAAAAGAGTGATTACATAGTACTGTTTGGAAGTAACGATATATTATTGATTGCTTACGTCTTGTATAACAATATATACAAAAAGAGTGATTACATAGTATTATTCGGTGGTAACGATATATTAGTAATTGTTTACGTCTTGTATAACAATATATACAAAAAGAGTGATTACATAGTACTGTTTGGAAGTAACGATATATTACTAATTGTTTACGTCTTGTATAACAATATATACAAAAAGAATGATTACATAGTACTGTTTGAAAGTAACGATATATTACTAATTGTTCACGTCTTGTATAACAATATATACAAAAAGAGTGATTACATAGTATTGTTTGGAAGTAACGATATATTACTAATTGTTCCCGACCTGTATAACAATATATACAAAAAGAGTGATTACATAGTACTGTTTGGAATTAACGATATATTAATAATTGTTTACGTCTAGTATAACAATATATACAAAAAAGAGTGATTACATAGTATTGTTTGGAAGTAACGATATATTAATAATTGTTTACGTCTTGCATAACAATATATACAAAAAGAGTGATTACATAGTACTGTTTGGAAGTAACGATATATTAGTAATTGTTTACGTCTAGTATAACAATATATACAAAAAGAGTGATTACATAGTATTGTTTGGAACTAACGATATATTAATAATTGTTCACGTCTTGCATAACAATATATACAAAAAGAGTGATTACATAGTATTGTTTGGAAGTAACGATATATTACTAATTGTTCACGTCTTGCATAACAATATATAAAGAAAAAGAGTGATTACATAGTACTGTTTGGAAGTAACGATATATTACTAATTGGTTACGTCTTGCATAACAATATATAAAGAAAAAGAGTGATTACATAGTACTGTTTGGAAGTAACGATATATTACTAATTGTTTTCGTCTTGTATAACAATATATATACAAAAAGAGTGATTACATAGCATTGTTCTGAAGTAACGATATATTAGTAATTGTTTACGTCTTGTATAACAATATATACAAAAAAGAGTGATTACATAGTATTGTTTGGAAGTAACGATATATTAGTAATTGTTTACGTCTTGTATAACAATATATACAAAAAAGAGTGATTACATAGTATTGTTTGGAAGTAACGATATATTAGTAATTGTTTACGTCTTGTATAACAATATATACAAAAAGAGTGATTACATAGTATTGTTTGGAAGTAACGATATATTACTAATTGTTTACGTCTTGTATAACAATATATACAAAAAATGTGATTACATAGTTTTGTTTGGAGGTAACGATATATTACTAATTGTTTACGTCTTGTATAAAAATATATACAAAAAGAGTGATTACATAGTATTGTTTGGAAGTAACGATATATTAGTAATTGTTTACGTCTTGTATAACAATATATACAAAAAGAGTGATTACATAGTACTGTTTGGAAGTAACGATATATTAATAATTGTTCACGTCTTGCATAACAATATATAGAAAAAGAGTGATTACATAGTGCTGTTTGGAAGTAACGATATATTACTAATTGTTTACGTCTTGTATAACAATATATACAAAAAGAGTGATTACATAGTATTGTTTGGAAGTAACGATATATTACTAATTGTTTACGTCTTGTATAACAATATATACAAAAAAGAGTGATTACATAGTATTGTTTGGAGTAACGATATATTAGTAATTGTTTACGTCTTGTATAACAATATATACAAAAAAGAGTGATTACATAGTACTGTTTGTAACTGACGATATATTAATCGTTGTTCACGTCTTGCATAACAATATATACAAAAAGAGTGATTACATAGTATTGTTTGGAAGTAACGATATATTACTAATTATTTACGTCTTGCATAACAATATATACAAAAAAGAGTGATTACATAGTACTGTTTGGAAGTAACGATATATTACTAATTGTTTACGTCTTGTATAACAATATATACAAAAAGAGTGATTACATAGTGCTGTTTGGAAGTGACGATATATTAGTAATTGTTTACGTCTTGTATAACAATATATACAAAAAGAGTGATTACATAGTATTGTTTGAAAGTAACGATATATTACTAATTGTTTACGTCTTGTATAACAATATATACAAAAGAGTGATTACATAGTACTGTTTGGAAGTAACGATATATTAGTAATTGTTTACGTCTTGTATAACAATATATACAAAAGAGTGATTACATAGTACTGTTTGGAAGTAACGATATATTACTAATTGTTTACGTCTTGTATAACAATATATACAAAAAGAGTGATTACATAGTATTGTTTGGAAGTAACGATATATTACTAATTGTTTACGTCTTGTATAACAATATATACAAAAAAGTGATTACATAGTACTGTTTGGAAGTAACGATATATTAGTAATTGTTTACGTCTTGTATAACAATATATACAAAAAGAGTGATTACATAGTATTGTTGGAAGTAACGATATATTACTAATTGTTTACGTCTTGTATAACAATATATACAAAAAAGAGTGATTACATAGTATTGTTTGGAAGTAACGA
This sequence comes from Tachypleus tridentatus, assembly GCF_004210375.1. Lineage (NCBI taxonomy): Eukaryota > Metazoa > Arthropoda > Merostomata > Xiphosura > Limulidae > Tachypleus > Tachypleus tridentatus. The sequence goes on from NC_134828.1 coordinate 2,447,474, forward strand.
TATATTACTAATTGTTTACGTCTTGTATAACAATATATACAAAAAGAGTGATTACATAGTATTGTTTGGAAGTAACGATATATTAGTAATTGTTTACGTCTTGTATAACAATATATACAAAAAAGAGTGATTACATAGTATTGTTTGGAAGTAACGATATATTAGTAATTGTTTACGTCTTGTATAACAATATATACAAAAAAAGTGATTACATAGTATTGTTTGGAAGTAACGATATATTAATAATTGTTTACGTCTTGTATAACAATATATACAAAAAAGAGTGATTACATAGTATTGTTTGAAGTAACGATATATTACTAATTGTTTACGTCTTGTATAACAATATATACAAAAGAGTGATTACATAGTGCTGTTTGGAAGTAACGATATATTACTAATTGTTTACGTCTTGTATAACAATATATACAAAAAAGAGTGATTACATAGTATTGTTTGGAAGTAACGATATATTAGTAATTGTTTACGTCTTGTATAACAATATATACAAAAGAGTGATTACATAGTATTGTTTGGAAGTAACGATATATTAGTAATTGTTTACGTCTTGTATAACAATATATACAAAAAGAGTGATTACATAGTATTGTTTGGAAGTAACGATATATTAGTAATTGTTTACGTCTTGTATAACAATATATACAAAAGAGTGATTACATAGTATTGTTTGGAAGTAACGATATATTATTAATTGTTTACGTCTTGTATAACAATATATACAAAAAGAGTGATTACATAGTATTGTTTGGAAGTAACGATATATTAGTAATTGTTTACGTCTTGTATAACAATATATACAAAAAGAGTGATTACATAGTATTGTTTGGAAGTAACGATATATTAGTAATTGTTTACGTCTTGTATAACAATATATACAAAAAAGAGTGATTACATAGTATTGTTTGGAAGTAAAGATATATTAGTAATTGTTTACGTCTTGTATAACAATATATACAAAAAGAGTGATTACATAGTATTGTTTGGAAGTAACGATATATTACTAATTGTTTACGTCTTGTATAACAATATATACAAAAAGAGTGATTACATAGTATTGTTTGGAAGTAACGATATATTAGTAATTGTTTACGTCTTGTATAACAATATATACAAAAAGAGTGATTACATAGTATTGTTTGGAAGTAACGATATATTAATAATTGTTTACGTCTTGTATAACAATATATACAAAAAGAGTGATTACATAGTACTGTTTGGAAGTAACGATATATTAGTAATTGTTTACGTCTTGTATAACAATATATACAAAAAGAGTGATTACATAGTATTGTTTGGAAGTAACGATATATTAGTTATTGTTTACGTCTTGTATAACAATATATACAAAAGAGTGATTACATAGTATTGTTTGGAAGTAACGATATATTACTAATTGTTTACGTCTTGTATAACAATATATACAAAAAGAGTGATTACATAGTATTGTTTGGAAGTAACGATATATTAGTAATTCTTCACGTCTTGTATAACAATATATACAAAAGAGTGATTACATAGTATTGTTTGGAAGTAACGATATATTAGTAATTGTTTACGTCTTGTATAACAATATATACAAAAGAGTGATTACATAGTATTGTTTGGAAGTAACGATATATTAGTAATTGTTTACGTCTTGTATAACAATATATACAAAAAAGAGTGATTACATAGTATTGTTTGGAAGTAACGATATATTAGTAATTGTTTACGTCTTGTATAACAATATATACAAAAGAGTGATTACATAGTATTGTTTGGAAGTAACGATATATTAGTAATTGTTTACGTCTTGTATAACAATATATACAAAAAGAGTGATTACATAGTATTGTTTGGAAGTAACGATATATTAGTAATTGTTTACGTCTTGTATAACAATATATACAAAAAGAGTGATTACATAGTATTGTTTGGAAGTAACGATATATTAGTAATTGTTTACGTCTTGTATAACAATATATACAAAAAAGAGTGATTACATAGTATTGTTTGAAGTAACGATATATTACTAATTGTTTACGTCTTGTATAACAATATATACAAAAAGAGTGATTACATAGTATTGTTTGGAAGTAACGATATATTAGTAATTGTTTACGTCTTGTATAACAATATATACAAAAAGAGTGATTACATAGTATTGTTTGGAAGTAACGATATATTAGTAATTGTTTACGTCTTGTATAACAATATATATAAAAAAGAGTGATTACATAGTATTGTTTGGAAGTAACGATATATTAGTAATTGTTTACGTCTTGTATAACAATATATACAAAAGAGTGATTACATAGTACTGTTTGGAAGTAACGATATATTAGTAATTGTTTACGTCTTGTATAACAATATATACAAAAAAGAGTGATTACATAGTATTGTTTGGAAGTAACGATATATTACTAATTGTTTACGTCTTGTATAACAATATATACAAAAAAGAGTGATTACATAGTATTGTTTGGAAGTAACGATATATTACTAATTGTTTACGTCTTGTATAACAATATATACAAAAAAAGTGATTACATAGTATTGTTTGGAAGTAACGATATATTAGTAATTGTTTACGTCTTGTATAACAATATATACAAAAAGAGTGATTACATAGTATTGTTTGGAAGTAACGATATATTAGTAATTGTTTACGTCTTGTATAACAATATATACAAAAAAGAGTGATTACATAGTATTGTTTGGAAGTAACGATATATTACTAATTGTTTACGTCTTGTATAACAATATATACAAAAGAGTGATTACATAGTATTGTTTGGAAGTAACGATATATTACTAATTGTTTACGTCTTGTATAACAATATATACAAAAAAGAGTGATTACATAGTATTGTTTGGAAGTAACGATATATTAGTAATTGTTTACGTCTTGTATAACAATATATACAAAAAAGTGATTACATAGTATTGTTTGAAGTAACGATATATTAGTAATTGTTTACGTCTTGTATAACAATATATACAAAAAAGTGATTACATAGTATTGTTTGGAAGTAACGATATATTAGTAATTGTTTACGTCTTGTATAACAATATATACAAAAAAGAGTGATTACATAGTATTGTTTGGAAGTAACGATATATTACTAATTGTTTACGTCTTGTATAACAATATATACAAAAGAGTGATTACATAGTACTGTTTGGAAGTAACGATATATTAGTAATTGTTTACGTCTTGTATAACAATATATACAAAAAGAGTGATTACATAGTATTGTTTGGAAGTAACGATATATTACTAATTGTTTACGTCTTGTATAACAATATATACAAAAAAGAGTGATTACATAGTATTGTTTGGAAGTAACGATATATTAGTAATTGTTTACGTCTTGTATAACAATATATACAAAAAGAGTGATTACATAGTATTGTTTGGAAGTAACGATATATTACTAATTGTTTACGTCTTGTATAACAATATATACAAAAAAGAGTGATTACATAGTATTGTTTGGAAGTAACGATATATTACTAATTGTTTACGTCTTGTATAACAATATATACAAAAGAGTGATTACATAGTATTGTTTGGAAGTAACGATATATTACTAATTGTTTACGTCTTGTATAACAATATATACAAAAAGAGTGATTACATAGTATTGTTTGGAAGTAACGATATATTAGTAATTGTTTACGTCTTGTATAACAATATATACAAAAGAGTGATTACATAGTATTGTTTGGAAGTAACGATATATTAGTAATTGTTTACGTCTTGTATAACAATATATACAAAAGAGTGATTACATAGTATTGTTTGGAAGTAACGATATATTAGTAATTGTTTACGTCTTGTATAACAATATATACAAAAAAGAGTGATTACATAGTATTGTTTGGAAGTAACGATATATTAGTAATTGTTTACGTCTTGTATAACAATATATACAAAAAAGAGTGATTACATAGTATTGTTTGGAAGTAACGATATATTAGTAATTGTTTACGTCTTGTATAACAATATATACAAAAAAGAGTGATTACATAGTATTGTTTGGAAGTAACGATATATTACTAATTGTTTACGTCTTGTATAACAATATATACAAAAAAGAGTGATTACATAGTATTGTTTGGAAGTAACGATATATTACTAATTGTTTACGTCTTGTATAACAATATATACAAAAAGAGTGATTACATAGTATTGTTTGGAAGTAACGATATATTAATAATTGTTTACGTCTTGTATAACAATATATATAAAAAGAGTGATTACATAGTATTGTTTGGAAGTAACGATATATTAGTAATTGTTTACGTCTTGTATAACAATATATACAAAAAAGAGTGATTACATAGTATTGTTTGGAAGTAACGATATATTAGTAATTGTTTACGTCTTGTATAACAATATATACAAAAAGAGTGATTACATAGTACTGTTTGGAAGTAACGATATATTAGTAATTGTTTACGTCTTGTATAACAATATATACAAAAGAGTGATTACATAGTATTGTTTGGAAGTAACGATATATTAGTAATTGTTTACGTCTTGTATAACAATATATACAAAAAAGAGTGATTACATAGTATTGTTTGGAAGTAACGATATATTAGTAATTGTTTACGTCTTGTATAACAATATATACAAAAAAGTGATTACATAGTATTGTTTGGAAGTAACGATATATTACTAATTGTTTACGTCTTGTATAACAATATATACAAAAAAGAGTGATTACATAGTATTGTTTGGAAGTAACGATATATTACTAATTGTTTACGTCTTGTATAACAATATATACAAAAAGAGTGATTACATAGTATTGTTTGGAAGTAACGATATATTAGTAATTGTTTACGTCTTGTATAACAATATATACAAAAGAGTGATTACATAGTATTGTTTGGAAGTAACGATATATTAATAATTGTTTACGTCTTGTATAACAATATATATACAAAAGAGTGATTACATAGTACTGTTTGGAAGTAACGATATATTACTAATTGTTTACGTCTTGTATAACAATATATACAAAAGAGTGATTACATAGTACTGTTTGGAAGTAACGATATATTAGTAATTGTTTACGTCTTGTATAACAATATATACAAAAAAGTGATTACATAGTACTGTTTGGAAGTAACGATATTTAGTAATTGTTTACGTCTTGTATAACAATATATACAAAAAGAGTGATTACATAGTATTGTTTGAAAGTAACGATATATTACTAATTGTTTACGTCTTGTATAACAATATATACAAAAGAGTGATTACATAGTGCTGTTTGGAAGTAACGATATATTAGTAATTGTTTACGTCTTGTATAACAATATATACAAAAGAGTGATTACATAGTATTGTTTGGAAGTAACGATATATTACTAATTGTTTACGTCTTGTATAACAATATATACAAAAAAGAGTGATTACATAGTATTGTTTGGAAGTAACGATATATTACTAATTGTTTACGTCTTGTATAACAATATATACAAAAAAGTGATTACATAGTACTGTTTGGAAGTAACGATATATTAGTAATTGTTTACGTCTTGTATAACAATATATACAAAAGAGTGATTACATAGTATTGTTTGAAAGTAACGATATATTACTAATTGTTTACGTCTTGTATAACAATATATACAAAAAAGAGTGATTACATAGTATTGTTTGGAAGTAACGATATATTACTAATTGTTTACGTCTTGTATAACAATATATACAAAAAAGAGTGATTACATAGTATTGTTTTGAAGTAACGATATATTAGTAATTGTTTACGTCTTGTATAACAATATATATACAAAAAAGAGTGATTACATAGTATTGTTTGGAAGTAACGATATATTAGTAATTGTTTACGTCTTGTATAACAATATATACAAAAAAAAGTGATACATAGTACTGTTTGGAAGTAACGATATATTGTAATTGTTTACGTCTTGTATAACAATATATACAAAAAGAGTGATTACATAGTATTGTTTGGAAGTAACGATATATTACTAATTGTTTACGTCTTGTATAACAATATATACAAAAAGAGTGATTACATAGTATTGTTTTGAAGTAACGAAATATTAGTTATTGTTTACGTCTTGTATAACAATATATACAAAAAAGAGTGATTACATAGTACTGTTTGGAAGTAACGATATATTAGTAATTGTTTACGTCTTGTATAACAATATATACAAAAAGAGTGATTACATATTATTGTTTGGAAGTAACGATATATTAGTTATTGTTTACGTCTTGTATAACAATATATACAAAAAGAGTGATTACATAGTATTGTTTGGAAGTAACGATATATTATTAATTTTTTACGTCTGGTATAACAATATATACAAAAAGAGTGATTACATATTATTGTTTGGAAGCAACGATATATTATTAATTTTTTACGTCTGGTATAACAATATATACAAAAAGAGTGATTACATATTATTGTTTGAAAGTAACGATATATTACTAATTGTTTACGTCTTGTATAACAATATATACAAAAGAGTGATTACATAGTGCTGTTTGGAAGTAACGATATATTATTAATTGTTTACGTCTTGTATAACAATATATACAAAAAGAGTGATTACATATTATTGTTTGGAAGTAACGATATATTAGTAATTGTTTACGTCTTGTGTAGCAATATATACAAAAAGAGTGATTACATAGTACTGTTTGGTAGTAACGATATATTATTAATTGTTTACGTCTTGTAAAACAATATATACAAAGAGAGTGATTACATAGTACTGTTTGGAAGTAACCATATGTTAGTGATTGTTTACGTCTTGTATAACAATATCTACAAAAAGAGTGATTACATAGTATTGTTTGGAAGTAACGATATATTATTAATTGTTTACGTCTTGTATAACAATATATACAAAAGAGTGATTACATAGTACTGTTTGGAAGTAACGATATATTATTAATTGTTTACGTATTGTATAACAATATATACAAAAAGAGTGATTACATAGTACTGTTTGGAAGTAAAGATATGTTAGTAATTGTTTACGTCTTGTATAACAATATATACAAAAAGAGTGATTACATAGTATTGTTTGGAAGTAACGATATATTACTAATTGTTTACGTCTTGTATAACAATATATACAAAAAGAGTGATTACATAGTATTGTTTTGAAGTAACGAAATATTACTAATTGTTGCCGTCTTGTATAACAATATATACAAAAAAGAGTGATTACATAGTATTGTTTGGAAGTAACGATATATTAGTAATTGTTTACGTCTTGTATAACAATATATACAAAAGAGTGATTACATAGTATTGTTTGGAAGTAACGATATATTAGTAATTGTTTACGTCTTGTATAACAATATATACAAAAAAGTGATTACATAGTATTGTTTGGAAGTAACGATATATTATTAATTGTTTACGTCTTGTATAACAATATATATAAAAAAGAGTGATTACATAGTATTGTTTGGAAGTAACGATATATTACTAATTGTTTACGTCTTGTATAACAATATATACAAAAGAGTGATTACATAGTATTGTTTTGAAGTAACGATATATTACTAATTGTTTACGTCTTGTATAACAATATATACAAAAAAGAGTGATTACATAGTATTGTTTGGAAGTAACGATATATTAGTAATTGTTTACGTCTTGTATAACAATATATACAAAAAGAGTGATTACATAGTATTGTTTGGAAGTAACGATATATTAGTAATTGTTTACGTCTTGTATAACAATATATACAAAAGAGTGATTACATAGTATTGTTTGGAAGTAACGATATATTAGTAATTGTTTACGTCTTGTATAACAATATATACAAAAAAGTGATTACATAGTACTGTTTGGAAGTAACGATATATTAGTAATTGTTTACGTCTTGTATAACAATATATACAAAAAGAGTGATTACATAGTATTGTTTGGAAGTAACGATATATTAGTAATTGTTTACGTCTTGTATAACAATATATACAAAAGAGTGATTACATAGTATTGTTTGGAAGATCCGATATATTAATAATTGTTTACGTCTTGTATAACAATATATACAAAAAGAGTGATTACATAGTACTGTTTGGAAGTAACGACATATTAGTAATTGTTTACGTCTTGTATAACAATATATACAAAAGAGTGATTACATAGTATTGTTTGGAAGTAACGATATATTACTAATTGTTTACGTCTTGTATAACAATATATACAAAAAAGAGTGATTACATAGTATTGTTTGGAAGTAACGATATATTACTAATTGTTTACGTCTTGTATAACAATATATACAAAAGAGTGATTACATAGTACTGTTTGGAAGTAACGATATATTAGTAATTGTTTACGTCTTGTATAACAATATATACAAAAAGAGTGATTACATAGTATTGTTTGGAAGTAACGATATATTAGTAATTGTTTACGTCTTGTATAACAATATATACAAAAGAGTGATTACATTGTATTGTTTGGAAGTAACGATATATTAGTAATTGTTTACGTCTTGTATAACAATATATACAAAAAAGTGATTACATAGTGCTGTTTGGAAGTAACGATATATTACTAATTGTTTACGTCTTGTATAACAATATATACAAAAAGAGTGATTACATAGTATTGTTTGGAAGTAACGATATATTACTAATTATTTACGTCTTGCATAACAATATATACAAAAAGAGTGATTACATAGTACTGTTTGGAAGTAACGATATATTAGTAATTGTTTACGTCTTGTATAACAATATATACAAAAAAGAGTGATTACATAGTATTGTTTGGAAGTAACGATATATTAGTAATTGTTTACGTCTTGTATAACAATATATACAAAAGAGTGATTACATAGTATTGTTTGGAAGTAACGATATATTAGTAATTGTTTACGTCTTGTATAACAATATCTACAAAAAGAGTGATTACATAGTATTGTTTGGAAGTAACGATATATTAGTAATTGTTTACGTCTTGTATAACAATATATACAAAAGAGTGATTACATAGTACTGTTTGGAAGTAACGATATATTAGTAATTGTTTACGTCTTGTATAACAATATATACAAAAGAGTGATTACATAGTATTGTTTGGAAGTAACGATATATTACTAATTGTTTACGTCTTGTATAACAATATATACAAAAAAAGTGATTACATAGTATTGTTTGGAAGTAACGATATATTAGTAATTGTTTACGTCTTGTATAACAATATATACAAAAGAGTGATTACATAGTATTGTTTTGAAGTAACGATATATTAGTTATTGTTTACGTCTTGTATAACAATATATACAAAAAGAGTGATTACATAGTATTGTTTGGAAGTAACGATATATTAGTAATTGTTTACGTCTTGTATAACAATATATACAAAAAGAGTGATTACATAGTATTGTTTGAAGTAACGATATATTACTAATTGTTTACGTCTTGTATAACAATATATACAAAAGAGTGATTACATAGTATTGTTTGGAAGTAACGATATATTATTAATTGTTTACGTCTTGTATAACAATATATACAAAAAGAGTGATTACATAGTATTGTTTGAAGTAACGATATATTACTAATTGTTTACGTCTTGTATAACAATATATACAAAAGAGTGATTACATAGTATTGTTTGGAAGTAACGATATATTATTAATTGTTTACGTCTTGTATAACAATATATACAAAAAGAGTGATTACATAGTATTGTTTGGAAGTAACGATATATTAGTAATTGTTTACGTCTTGTATAACAATATATACAAAAAGAGTGATTACATAGTACTGTTTGGAAGTAACGATATATTATTAATTGTTTACGTATTGTATAACAATATATACAAAAAGAGTGATTACATAGTACTGTTTGGAAGTAAAGATATGTTAGTAATTGTTTACGTCTTGTATAACAATATATACAAAAAGAGTGATTACATAGTATTGTTTGGAAGTAACGATATATTATTAATTGTTTACGTCTTGTATAACAATATATACAAAAAGAGTGATTACATAGTATTGTTTGGAAGTAACGATATATTAGTAATTGTTTACGTCTTGTATAACAATATATACAAAAAAGAGTGATTACATAGTATTGTTTGGAAGTAACGATATATTAGTAATTGTTTACGTCTTGTATAACAATATATACAAAAGAGTGATTACATAGTATTGTTTGGAAGTAACGATATATTAGTAATTGTTTACGTCTTGTATAACAATATATACAAAAAGAGTGATTACATAGTATTGTTTGGAAGTAACGATATATTAGTAATTGTTTACGTCTTGTATAACAATATATACAAAAAAGTGATTACATAGTGCTGTTTGGAAGTAACGATATATTACTAATTGTTTACGTCTTGTATAACAATATATACAAAAAGAGTGATTACATAGTATTGTTTGGAAGTAACGATATATTAGTAATTGTTTACGTCTTGTATAACAATATATACAAAAAGAGTGATTACATAGTATTGTTTGGAAGTAACGATATATTAGTAATTGTTTACGTCTTGTATAACAATATATACAAAAAAGTGATTACATAGTACTGTTTGGAAGTAACGATATATTAGTAATTGTTTACGTCTTGTATAACAATATATACAAAAAAGAGTGATTACATAGTATTGTTTGGAAGTAACGATATATTAGTAATTGTTTACGTCTTGTATAACAATATATACAAAAAAGAGTGATTACATAGTATTGTTTGGAAGTAACGATATATTACTAATTGTTTACGTCTTGTATAACAATATATACAAAAAAGAGTGATTACATAGTATTGTTTGGAAGTAACGATATATTACTAATTGTTTACGTCTTGTATAACAATATATACAAAAAGAGTGATTACATAGTATTGTTTGGAGGAGACGATATATTAGTAATTGTTTACGTCTTGTATAACAATATATACAAAAGAGTGATTACATAGTACTGTTTGTAAGTAACGATATATTAATAATTGTTTACGTCTTGTATAACAATATATACAAAAAGAGTGATTACATAGTACTGTTTGGAAGTAACGATATATTACTAATTGTTTACGTCTTGTATAACAATATATACAAAAAGAGTGATTACATAGTACTGTTTGGAAGTAACGATATATTAGTAATTGTTTACGTCTTGTATAACAATATATACAAAAAAGTGATACATAGTACTGTTTGAAAGTAACGATATTTAGTAATTGTTTGCGTTTTGTATAACAATATACACAAAAAGAGTGATTATATAGTATTGTGTGAAAGTATCGATATATTACTAATTGTTTACGTCTTGCATAACAATATATACAAAAAGAGTGATTACATAGTGCTGTTTGGAAGTGACGATATATTAGTAATTGTTTACGTCTTGTATAACAATATATACAAAAAGAGTGATTACATAGTACTGTTTGGAAGTGACGATATATTACTAATTGTTTAAGTCTTGTATAACAATATATACAAAAAGAGTGATTACATATTATTGTTTGGAAGTAACGATATACTACTAATTGTTGCCGTCTTGTATAACAATATATACAAAAAAGTGATTACATAGTATTGTTTGGAAGTAACGATATTTAGTAATTGTTTACGTCTTGTATAACAATATATACAAAAAGAGTGATTACATAGTATTGTTTGAAAGTAACGATATATTACTAATTGTTTACGTCTTGTATAACAATATATACAAAAAGAGTGATTACATAGTATTGTTTTGAAGTAACGAAATATTACTAATTGTTTACGTCTTGTATAACAATATATACAAAAAGAGTGATTACATAGTATTGTTTTGAAGTAACGAAATATTAGTAATTGTTTACGTCTTGTATAACAATATATACAAAAAGAGTGATTACATAGTACTGTTTGGAAGTAACGATATATTAGTAATTGTTTACGTCTTGTATAACAATATATACAAAAAGAGTGATTACATAGTATTGTTTGGAAGTAACGATATATTACTAATTGTTTACGTCTTGTATAACAATATATACAAAAAGAGTGATTACATAGTATTGTTTTGAAGTAACGAAATATTAGTAATTGTTTACGTCTTGTATAACAATATATACAAAAAGAGTGATTACATAGTACTGTTTGGAAGAAACGATATATTAGTAATTATTTACGTCTTGTATAACAATATATACAAAAAGAGTGATTACATATTATTGTTTGGAAGTAACGATATATTAGTTATTGTTTACGTCTTGTATAACAATATATACAAAAAGAGTGATTACATAGTATTGTTTGGAAGTAACGATATATTATTAATTTTTTACGTCTGGTATAACAATATATACAAAAAGAGTGATTACATATTATTGTTTGGAAGTAACGATATATTATTAATTTTTTACGTCTGGTATAACAATATATACAAAAAGAGTGATTACATATTATTGTTTGAAAGTAACGATATATTACTAATTGTTTACGTCTTGTGTAGCAATATATACAAAAAGAGTGATTACATAGTGCTGTTTGGAAGTTACGATATATTATTAATTGTTTACGTGTTGTATAACAATATATACAAAAAGAGTGATTACATATTATTGTTTGGAAGTAACGATATGTTAGTGATTGTTTACCTCTTGTGTAGCAATATATACAAAAAGAGTGATTACATAGTACTGTTTGGTAGTAACGATATATTATTAATTGTTTACGTCTTGTAAAACAATATATACAAAGAGAGTGATTACATAGTACTGTTTGGAAGTAACCATATGTTAGTGATTGTTTACGTCTTGTATAACAATATCTACAAAAAGAGTGATTACATAGTATTGTTTGGAAGTAACGATATATTATTAATTGTTTACGTCTTGTATAACAATATATACAAAAAGAGTGATTACATAGTACTGTTTGGAAGTAACGATATATTATTAATTGTTTACGTCTTGTATAACAATATATACAAAAAGAGTGATTACATAGTACTGTTTGGAAGTAAAGATATGTTAGTAATTGTTTACGTCTTGTATAACAATATATATAAAAAGAGTGATTACATAGTATTGTTTGGAAGTAACGATATATTACTAATTGTTTACGTCTTGTATAACAATATATACAAAAAGAGTGATTACATAGTATTGTTTGAAGTAACGAAATATTACTAATTGTTGCCGTCTTGTATAACAATATATACAAAAAAAGTGATTACATAGTACTGTTTGGAAGAAACGATATATTAGTAATTTTTTACGTCTTGTATAACAATATATACAAAAGAGTGATTACATAGTATTGTTTGGAAGTAACGATATATTAGTAATTGTTTACGTCTTGTATAACAATATATACAAAAAGAGTGATTACATAGTATTGTTTGGAAGTAACGATATATTATTAATTGTTTACGTCTGGTATAACAATATATACAAAAAAGAGTGATTACATAGTATTGTTTGGAAGTAACGATATATTATTAATTGTTTACGTCTTGTATAACAATATATACAAAAAGAGTGATTACATAGTATTGTTTGGAAGTAACGATATATTAGTAATTGTTTACGTCTTGTATAACAATATATACAAAAAAGAGTGATTACATAGTATTGTTTGGAAGTAACGATATATTAGTTATTGTTTACGTCTTGTATAACAATATATACAAAAAGAGTGATTACATAGTACTGTTTGGAAGTAACGATATATTATTAATTGTTTACGTCTTGTATAACAATATATACAAAAGAGTGATTACATAGTACTGTTTGGAAGTAACGATATATTAGTGATTGTTTACGTCTTGTATAACAATATCTACAAAAAGAGTGATTACATAGTATTGTTTGGAAGTAACGATATATTATTAATTGTTTACGTCTTGTATAACAATATATACAAAAAGAGTGATTACATAGTACTGTTTGGAAGTAACGATATATTATTAATTGTTTACGTATTGTATAACAATATATACAAAAAGAGTGATTACATAGTACTGTTTGGAAGTAAAGATATGTTAGTAATTGTTTACGTCTTGTATAACAATATATACAAAAAGAGTGATTACATAGTATTGTTTGGAAGTAACGATATATTACTAATTATTTACGTCTTGTATAACAATATATACAAAAAGAGTGAATACATAGTTCTGTTTGGAAGTAACGATATATTACTAATTGTTCACGTCTTGTATAACAATATATACAAAAAGAGTGATTACATAGTACTGTTTGGAAGTAACGATATATTAATAATTGTTCACGTCTTGCATAACAATATATACAAAAAGAGTGATTACATTGTATTGTTTGGAAGTAACGATATATTAGTAATTGTTTACGTCTTGTATAACAATATATACAAAAAGAGTGATTACATAGTATTGTTTTGAAGTAACGATATTTAGTAATTGTTTATGTCATGTATAACAATATATACAAAAAAGTGATTACATAGTGCTGTTTGGAAGTAACGATATATTACTAATTGTTTACGTCTTGTATAACAATATATACAAAAAGAGTGATTACATAGTATTGTTTGGAAGTAACGATATATTACTAATTGTTTACGTCTTGTATAACAATATATACAAAAAAGAGTGATTACATAGTATTGTTTTGAAGTAACGATATATTAGTAATTGTTTACGTCTTGTATAACAATATATACAAAAGAGTGATTACATAGTATTGTTTGGAAGTAACGATATATTAGTAATTGTTTACGTCTTGTATAACAATATATACAAAAAAGAGTGATTACATAGTATTGTTTTGAAGTAACGATATATTAGTAATTGTTTACGTCTTGTATAACAATATATACAAAAGAGTGATTACATAGTATTGTTTGGAAGTAACGATATATTATTAATTGTTTACGTCTTGTATAACAATATATACAAAAGAGTGATTACATAGTACTGTTTGGAAGTAACGATATATTAGTAATTGTTTACGTCTTGTATAACAATATATACAAAAAGAGTGATTACATAGTATTGTTTGGAAGTAACGATATATTATTAATTGTTTACGTCTTGTATAACAATATATACAAAAGAGTGATTACATAGTATTGTTTGGAAGTAACGATATATTAGTAATTGTTTACGTCTTGTATAACAATATATACAAAAAAGAGTGATTACATAGTATTGTTTGGAAGTAACGATATATTAGTAATTGTTTACGTCTTGTATAACAATATATACAAAAGAGTGATTACATAGTACTGTTTGGAAGTAACGATATATTAATAATTGTTCACGTCTTGCATAACAATATATACAAAAAGAGTGATTACATTGTATTGTTTGGAAGTAACGATATATTAGTAATTGTTTACGTCTTGTATAACAATATATACAAAAGAGTGATTACATAGTATTGTTTGGAAGTAACGATATATTACTAATTGTTTACGTCTTGTATAACAATATATACAAAAAGAGTGATTACATAGTATTGTTTGGAAGTAACGATATATTACTAATTGTTTACGTCTTGTATAACAATATATACAAAAAGAGTGATTACATAGTATTGTATGGAGGAGACGATATATTAGTAATTCTTCACGTCTTGTATAACAATATATACAAAAAGAGTGATTACATAGTACTGTTTGGAAGTAACGATATATTAATAATTGTTCACGTCTTGCATAACAATATATACAAAAAGAGTGATTACATTGTATTGTTTGGAAGTAACGATATATTAGTAATTGTTTACGTCTTGTATAACAATATATACAAAAAGAGTGATTACATAGTACTGTTTGGAAGTAACGATATATTAGTAATTGTTTACGTCTTGTATAACAATATATACAAAAAAAGTGATTACATAGTATTGTTTGAAAGTAACGATATTTAGTAATTGTTTACGTCTTGTATAACAATATATACAAAAAAGAGTGATTATATAGTATTGTGTGAAAGTATCGATATATTACTAATTGTTTACGTCTTGCATAACAATATATACAAAAAGAGTGATTACATAGTGCTGTTTGGAAGTGACGATATATTAGTAATTGTTTACGTCTTGTATAACAATATATACAAAAAGAGTGATTACATAGTACTGTTTGGAAGTAACGATATATTACTAATTGTTTACGTCTTGTATAACAATATATACAAAAAGAGTGATTACATAGTATTGTTTGGAAGTAACGATATATTACTAATTGTTGCCGTCTTGTATAACAATATATACAAAAAAAGTGATACATAGTACTGTTTCAAAGTAACGATATTTAGTAATTGTTTACGTTTTGTATAACAATATACACAAAAGGAGTGATTACATAGTATTGTTTGAAAGTAACGATATATTACTAATTGTTTACGTCTTGTATAACAATATATACAAAAAGAGTGATTACATAGTATTGTTTGGAAGTAACGATATATTACTAATTGTTTACGTCTTGTATAACAATATATACAAAAAGAGTGATTACATAGTATTGTTTGGAAGTAACGATATATTAGTAATTGTTTACGTCTTGTATAACAATATATACAAAAAGAGTGATTACATAGTACTGTTTGGAAGTAACGATATATTAGTAATTGTTTACGTCTTGTATAACAATATATACAAAAAGAGTGATTACATAGTACTGTTTGGAAGTGACGATATATTACTAATTGTTTACGTCTTGTATAACAATATATACAAAAAGAGTGATTACATAGTATTGTTTGGAAGTAACGAAATATTAGTAATTGTTTACGTCTTGTATAACAATATATACAAAAAGAGTGATTACATAGTATTGTTTGGAAGTAACGATATATTAGTAATTGTTTACGTCTTGTATAACAATATATACAAAAAGAGTGATTACATAGTATTGTTTGGAAGTAACGATATATTAGTTATTGTTTACGTCTTGTATAACAATATATACAAAAAGAGTGATTACATAGTATTGTTTGGAAGTAACGATATATTATTAATTGTTTACGTCTTGTATAACAATATATACAAAAAAGAGTGATTACATAGTATTGTTTGGAAGTAACGATATATTATTAATTGTTTACGTCTTGTATAACAATATATACAAAAAGAGTGATTACATAGTATTGTTTGGAAGTAACGATATATTAGTAATTGTTTACGTCTTGTATAACAATATATACAAAAAAGAGTGATTACATAGTACTGTTTGGAAGTAACGATATATTATTAATTGTTTACGTCTTGTATAACAATATATACAAAAGAGTGATTACATAGTACTGTTTGGAAGTAACGATATATTAGTAATTGTTTACGTCTTGTATAACAATATATACAAAAAAGAGTGATTACATAGTATTGTTTGGAAGTAACGATATATTACTAATTGTTTACGTCTTGTATAACAATATATACAAAAAAGAGTGATTACATAGTATTGTTTGGAAGTAACGATATATTATTAATTGTTTACGTCTTGTATAACAATATATACAAAAAGAGTGATTACATAGTACTGTTTGGAAGTAACGATATATTAGTAATTGTTTACGTCTTGTATAACAATATATACAAAAGAGTGATTACATAGTATTGTTTGGAAGTAACGATATATTACTAATTGTTTACGTCTTGTATAACAATATATACAAAAAGAGTGATTACATAGTATTGTTTTGAAGTAACGAAATATTACTAATTGTTGCCGTCTTGTATAACAATATATACAAAAAAAGTGATTACATAGTATTGTTTGGAAGTAACGATATATTAGTAATTGTTTACGTCTTGTATAACAATATATACAAAAAGAGTGATTACATATTATTGTTTGGAAGTAACGATATATTAGTAATTGTTTACGTCTTGTATAACAATATATACAAAAAGAGTGATTACATAGTATTGTTTGGAAGTAACGATATATTATTAATTGTTTACGTCTTGTATAACAATATATACAAAAAGAGTGATTACATAGTATTGTTTGGAAGTAACGATATATTACTAATTGTTTACGTCTTGTATAACAATATATACAAAAAAGAGTGATTACATAGTATTGTTTGGAAGTAACGATATATTAGTAATTGTTTACGTCTTGTATAACAATATATACAAAAAAGAGTGATTACATAGTATTGTTTGGAAGTAACGATATATTAGTAATTGTTTACGTCTTGTATAACAATATATACAAAAAGAGTGATTACATAGTATTGTTTGGAAGTAACGATATATTATTAATTGTTTACGTCTTGTATAACAATATATACAAAAAGAGTGATTACATAGTACTGTTTGGAAGTAACGATATATTAGTAATTGTTTACGTCTTGTATAACAATATATACAAAAGAGTGATTACATAGTATTGTTTGGAAGTAACGATATATTATTAATTGTTTACGTCTTGTATAACAATATATACAAAAAGAGTGATCACATAGTACTGTTTGGAAGTAACGATATATTATTAATTGTTTACGTATTGTATAACAATATATACAAAAAGAGTGATTACATAGTACTGTTTGGAAGTAACGATATATTAGTAATTGTTTACGTCTTGTATAACAATATATACAAAAGAGTGATTACATAGTATTGTTTGGAAGTAACGATATATTACTAATTGTTTACGTCTTGTATAACAATATATACAAAAAGAGTGATTACATAGTATTGTTTGGAAGTAACGATATATTACTAATTGTTTACGTCTTGTATAACAATATATACAAAAAGAGTGATTACATAGTACTGTTTGGAAGTAACGATATATTAGTAATTGTTTACGTCTTGTATAACAATATATACAAAAAAGAGTGATTACATAGTATTGTTTGGAAGTAACGATATATTAGTAATTGTTTACGTCTTGTATAACAATATATAGTAAAAAGAGTGATTACATAGTATTGTTTGGAAGTAACGATATATTAGTAATTGTTTACGTCTTGTATAACAATATATACAAAAAAAGTGATTACATAGTATTGTTTGGAAGTAACGATATATTACTAATTGTTTACGTCTTGTATAACAATATATACAAAAAGAGTGATTACATAGTATTGTTTGGAAGTAACGATATATTACTAATTGTTTACGTCTTGTATAACAATATATACAAAAAAGAGTGATTACATAGTATTGTTTGGAAGTAACGATATATTAGTAATTGTTTACGTCTTGTATAACAATATATACAAAAGAGTGATTACATAGTATTGTTTGGAAGTAACGATATATTAGTAATTGTTTACGTCTTGTATAACAATATCTACAAAAAGAGTGATTACATAGTATTGTTTGGAAGTAACGATATATTATTAATTGTTTACGTCTTGTATAACAATATATACAAAAAGAGTGATTACATAGTATTGTTTGGAAGTAACGATATATTATTAATTGTTTACGTCTTGTATAACAATATATACAAAAGAGTGATTACATAGTATTGTTTGGAAGTAACGATATATTACTAATTGTTTACGTCTTGTATAACAATATATACAAAAAGAGTGATTACATAGTACTGTTTGGAAGTAACGATATATTAGTAATTGTTTACGTCTTGTATAACAATATATACAAAAAGAGTGATTACATAGTATTGTTTGGAAGTAACGATATATTAGTAATTGTTTACGTCTTGTATAACAATATATACAAAAGAGTGATTACATAGTACTGTTTGGAAGTAACGATATATTATTAATTGTTTACGTCTTGTATAACAATATATACAAAAAGTGATTACATAGTACTGTTTGGAAGTAACCATATGTTAGTGATTGTTTACGTCTTGTATAACAATATCTACAAAAAGAGTGATTACATAGTATTGTTTGGAAGTAACGATATATTATTAATTGTTTACGTCTTGTATAACAATATATACAAAAAGAGTGATTACATAGTATTGTTTGGAAGTAACGATATATTAGTAATTGTTTACGTCTTGTATAACAATATATACAAAAAAGAGTGATTACATAGTATTGTTTGGAAGTAACGATATATTAGTAATTGTTTACGTCTTGTATAACAATATATACAAAAAAGAGTGATTACATAGTATTGTTTGGAAGTAACGATATATTACTAATTGTTTACGTCTTGTATAACAATATATACAAAAAGAGTGATTACATAGTATTGTTTTGAAGTAACGAAATATTACTAATTGTTGCCGTCTTGTATAACAATATATACAAAAAAGAGTGATTACATAGTACTGTTTGGAAGTAACGATATATTAATAATTGTTTACGTCTTGTATAACAATATATACAAAAGAGTGATTACATAGTATTGTTTGGAAGTAACGATATATTAGTAATTGTTTACGTCTTGTATAACAATATATACAAAAAGAGTGATTACATAGTATTGTTTGGAAGTAACGATATATTAGTAATTGTTTACGTCTTGTATAACAATATATATAAAAAAGAGTGATTACATAGTATTGTTTGGAAGTAACGATATATTAGTAATTGTTTACGTCTTGTATAACAATATATACAAAAAAGAGTGATTACATAGTATTGTTTGGAAGTAACGATATATTACTAATTGTTTACGTCTTGTATAACAATATATACAAAAAGAGTGATTACATAGTATTGTTTGGAAGTAACGATATATTACTAATTGTTTACGTCTTGTATAACAATATATACAAAAAGAGTGATTACATAGTATTGTTTGGAAGTAACGATATATTAGTAATTGTTTACGTCTTGTATAACAATATATACAAAAGAGTGATTACATAGTATTGTTTGGAAGTAACGATATATTATTAATTGTTTACGTCTTGTATAACAATATATACAAAAGAGTGATTACATAGTATTGTTTTGAAGTAACGAAATATTAGTTATTGTTTACGTCTTGTATAACAATATATACAAAAAGAGTGATTACATAGTATTGTTTGGAAGTAACGATATATTAGTAATTGTTTACGTCTTGTATAACAATATATACAAAAAAGTGATTACATAGTGCTGTTTGGAAGTAACGATATATTAGTAATTGTTTACGTCTTGTATAACAATATATACAAAAAAGAGTGATTACATAGTATTGTTTGGAAGTAACGATATATTACTAATTGTTTACGTCTTGTATAACAATATATACAAAAAAGAGTGATTACATAGTACTGTTTGGAAGTAACGATATATTAGTAATTGTTTACGTCTTGTATAACAATATATACAAAAGAGTGATTACATAGTATTGTTTGGAAGTAACGATATATTACTAATTGTTTAAGTCTTGTATAACAATATATACAAAAAGAGTGATTACATATTATTGTTTGGAAGTAACGATATATTACTAATTGTTTCCGTCTTGTATAACAATATATACAAAAAAAGTGATTACATAGTAGAAGTAACGATATATTAGTAATTGTTTACGTCTTGTATAACAATATATACAAAAGAGTGATTACATAGTATTGTTTGGAAGTAACGATATATTACTAATTGTTTACGTCTTGTATAACAATATATACAAAAAGAGTGATTACATAGTATTGTTTGGAAGTAACGATATATTAGTAATTGTTTACGTCTTGTATAACAATATATACAAAAGAGTGATTACATAGTATTGTTTGAAGTAACGATATATTAGTAATTGTTTACGTCTTGTATAACAATATATACAAAAAGAGTGATTACATAGTACTGTTTGGAAGTAACGATATATTAGTAATTGTTTACGTCTTGTATAACAATATATACAAAAAAAAAAAGAGTGATTACATAGTATTGTTTGGAAGTAACGATATATTACTAATTGTTTACGTCTTGTATAACAATATATACAAAAAAGAGTGATTACATAGTATTGTTTGGAAGTAACGATATATTACTAATTGTTTACGTCTTGTATAACAATATATACAAAAAGAGTGATTACATAGTATTGTTTGGAAGTAACGATATATTAGTAATTGTTTACGTCTTGTATAACAATATATACAAAAAGAGTGATTACATAGTATTGTTTGAAAGTAACGATATATTACTAATTGTTTACGTCTTGTATAATAATATATACAAAAAGAGTGATTACATAGTATTGTTTTGAAGTAACGAAATATTAGTTATTGTTTATGTCATCTATAATAATATATACAAAAAGAGTGATTACATAGTACTGTTTGGAAGTAACGATATATTAGTAATTGTTTACGTCTTGTATAACAATATATACAAAAAGAGTGATTATTGTTTGGAAGTAACGATATATTAGTTATTGTTTACGTCTTGTATAACAATATATACAAAAGAGTGATTACATAGTATTGTTTGGAAGTAACGATATATTATTAATTGTTTACGTCTTGTATAACAATATATACAAAAAGAGTGATTACATAGTATTGTTTGGAAGTAACGATATATTATTAATTGTTTACGTCTTGTATAACAATATATACAAAAGAGTGATTATATAGTATTGTGTGAAAGTAACGATATATTACTAATTGTTTACGTCTTGTATAACAATATATACAAAAAGAGTGATTACATAGTACTGTTTGGAAGTAACGATATATTAGTAATTGTTTACGTCTTGTATAACAATATATACAAAAAGAGTGATTACATAGTATTGTTTGGAAGTAACGATATATTAGTAATTGTTTACGTCTTGTATAACAATATATACAAAAAGAGTGATTACATAGTACTGTTTGGAAGTAACGATATATTATTAATTGTTTACGTCTTGTATAACAATATATACAAAAGAGTGATTACATAGTACTGTTTGGAAGTAACGATATATTAGTAATTGTTTACGTCTTGTATAACAATATATACAAAAGAGTGATTACATAGTATTGTTTGGAAGTAACGATATATTATTAATTGTTTACGTCTTGTATAACAATATATACAAAAAAGAGTGATTACATAGTATTGTTTGGAAGTAACGATATATTATTAATTGTTTACGTCTTGTATAACAATATATACAAAAAAGTGATTACATAGTACTGTTTGGAAGTAACGATATATTAGTAATTGTTTACGTCTTGTATAACAATATATACAAAAAAGAGTGATTACATAGTATTGTTTGAAGTAACGATATATTACTAATTGTTTACGTCTTGTATAACAATATATACAAAAAGAGTGATTACATAGTATTGTTTTGAAGTAACGAAATATTACTAATTGTTGCCGTCTTGTATAACAATATATACAAAAAAAGTGATACATAGTACTGTTTGGAAGTAACGATATATTAGTAATTATTTACGTCTTGTATAACAATATATACAAAAGAGTGATTACATAGTATTGTTTGGAAGTAACGATATATTAGTAATTGTTTACGTCTTGTATAACAATATATACAAAAGAGTGATTACATAGTATTGTTTGGAAGTAACGATATATTATTAATTTTTTACGTCTGGTATAACAATATATACAAAAAGAGTGATTACATATTATTGTTTGGAAGTAACGATATATTATTAATTTTTTACGTCTTGTGTAACAATATATACACAAAAGAGTGATTACATAGTATTGTTTGGAAGTAACGATATATTAGTAATTGTTTACGTCTTGTATAACAATATATACAAAAAAGAGTGATTACATAGTATTGTTTGGAAGTAACGATATATTAGTAATTGTTTACGTCTTGTATAACAATATATACAAAAGAGTGATTACATAGTACTGTTTGGAAGTAACGATATATTATTAATTGTTTACGTCTTGTATAACAATATATACAAAAGAGTGATTACATAGTACTGTTTGGAAGTAACGATATATTAGTAATTGTTTACGTCTTGTATAACAATATCTACAAAAGAGTGATTACATAGTATTGTTTGGAAGTAACGATATATTATTAATTGTTTACGTCTTGTATAACAATATATACAAAAAGAGTGATCACATAGTACTGTTTGGAAGTAACGATATATTATTAATTGTTTACGTATTGTATAACAATATATACAAAAAGAGTGATTACATAGTACTGTTTGGAAGTAAAGATATGTTAGTAATTGTTTACGTCTTGTATAACAATATATACAAAAAGAGTGATTACATAGTATTGTTTGGAAGTAACGATATATTACTAATTATTTACGTCTTGTATAACAATATATACAAAAAGAGTGAATACATAGTTCTGTTTGGAAGTAACGATATATTACTAATTGTTCACGTCTTGTATAACAATATATACAAAAAGAGTGATTACATAGTACTGTTTGGAAGTAACGATATATTAATAATTGTTCACGTCTTGCATAACAATATATACAAAAAGAGTGATTACATTGTATTGTTTGGAAGTAACGATATATTAGTAATTGTTTACGTCTTGTATAACAATATATACAAAAGAGTGATTACATAGTATTGTTTTGAAGTAACGATATATTAGTAATTGTTTACGTCTTGTATAACAATATATACAAAAAAAGTGATTACATAGTATTGTTTGGAAGTAACGATATATTACTAATTGTTTACGTCTTGTATAACAATATATACAAAAAGAGTGATTACATAGTATTGTTTGGAAGTAACGATATATTACTAATTGTTTACGTCTTGTATAACAATATATACAAAAAGAGTGATTACATAGTATTGTTTTAAAGTAACGAAATATTAGTTATTGTTTATGTCTTGTATAACAATATATACAAAAAGAGTGATTACATAGTATTGTTTGGAAGTAACGATATATTATTAATTGTTTACGTCTTGTATAACAATATATACAAAAAGAGTGATTACATAGTATTGTTTGGAAGTAACGATATATTAGTAATTGTTTACGTCTTGTATAACAATATATACAAAAAGAGTGATTACATAGTATTGTTTGGAAGTAACGATATATTATTAATTGTTTACGTCTTGTATAACAATATATACAAAAAGAGTGATTACATAGTATTGTTTGGAAGTAACGATATATTAGTAATTGTTTACGTCTTGTATAACAATATATACAAAAGAGTGATTACATAGTATTGTTTGGAAGTAACGATATATTATTAATTGTTTACGTCTTGTATAACAATATATACAAAAGAGTGATTACATAGTATTGTTTGGAAGTAACGATATATTAGTAATTGTTTACGTCTTGTATAACAATATATACAAAAAAAGAGTGATTACATAGTATTGTTTGGAAGTAACGATATATTACTAATTGTTTACGTCTTGTATAACAATATATACAAAAAAGAGTGATTACATAGTACTGTTTGGAAGTAACGATATATTACTAATTGTTTACGTCTTGTATAACAATATATACAAAAAAGAGTGATTACATAGTATTGTTTGAAAGTAACGATATATTAATAATTGTTCACGTCTTGTATAACAATATATACAAAAAGAGTGATTACATAGTATTGTTTGGAAGTAACGATATATTAGTAATTGTTTACGTCTTGTATAACAATATATACAAAAAGAGTGATTACATTGTATTGTTTGGAAGTAACGATATATTAGTAATTGTTTACGTCTTGTATAACAATATATACAAAAAGAGTGATTACATAGTATTGTTTTGAAGTAACGATATTTAGTAATTGTTTATGTATACAATATATAGTATACATAGTTTGTTTGAAGTAACGATATATTACTAATTGTTTACGTCTTGTATAACAATATATACAAAAGAGTGATTACATAGTATTGTTTGGAAGTAACGATATATTACTAATTGTTTACGTCTTGTATAACAATATATACAAAAAAGAGTGATTACATAGTATTGTTTGGAAGTAACGATATATTAGTAATTGTTTACGTCTTGTATAACAATATATACAAAAGAGTGATTACATAGTATTGTTTGGAAGTAACGATATATTAGTAATTGTTTACGTCTTGTATAACAATATATACAAAAGAGTGATTACATAGTATTGTTTGGAAGTAACGATATATTAGTAATTGTTTACGTCTTGTATAACAATATATACAAAAGAGTGATTACATAGTATTGTTTGGAAGTAACGATATATTAGTGATTGTTTACGTCTTGTATAACAATATCTACAAAAAGAGTGATTACATAGTATTGTTTGGAAGTAACGATATATTATTAATTGTTTACGTCTTGTATAACAATATATACAAAAAAGAGTGATTACATAGTATTGTTTGGAAGTAACGATATATTACTAATTGTATACGTCTTGTATAACAATATATACAAAAAGAGTGATTACATAGTATTGTTTGGAAGTAACGATATATTATTAATTGTTTACGTCTTGTATAACAATATATATTACATAGTATTGTTTGGAAGTAACGATATATTAGTAATTGTTTACGTCTTGTATAACAATATATACAAAAAGAGTGATTACATAGTACTGTTTGGAAGTAACGATATATTACTAATTATTTACGTCTTGCATAACAGTATATACAAAAAGAGTGATTACATAGTACTGTTTGGAAGTAACGATATATTAGTAATTGTTTACGTCTTGTATAACAATATATACAAAAGAGTGATTACATAGTATTGTTTGGAAGTAACGATATATTACTAATTGTTTACGTCTTGTATAACAATATATACAAAAGAGTGATTACATAGTACTGTTTGGAAGTAACCATATGTTAGTAATTGTTTACGTCTTGTATAACAATATATACAAAAAGAGTGATTACATAGTATTGTTTGGAAGTAACGATATATTACTAATTGTTTACGTCTTGTATAACAATATATACAAAAGAGTGATTACATAGTATTGTTTTGAAGTAACGATATATTACTAATTGTTCACGTCTTGTATAACAATATATACAAAAAGAGTGATTACATAGTATTGTTTGGAAGTAACGATATATTAGTAATTGTTTACGTCTTGTATAACAATATATACAAAAAAGAGTGATTACATAGTATTGTTTGGAAGTAACGATATATTATAATTGTTTACGTCTTGTATAACAATATATACAAAAAGAGTGATTACATAGTATTGTTTGGAAGTAACGATATATTATTAATTGTTTACGTCTTGTATAACAATATATACAAAAAAGAGTGATTACATAGTATTGTTTGGAGTAACGATATATTATTAATTGTTTACGTCTTGTATAACAATATATACAAAAAGAGTGATTACATAGTGCTGTTTGAAGTAACGATATATTAGTAATTGTTTACGTCTTGTATAACAATATATACAAAAGAGTGATTACATAGTATTGTTTGGAAGTAACGATATATTAGTAATTGTTTACGTCTTGTATAACAATATATACAAAAAGAGTGATTACATAGTACTGTTTGGAAGTAACGATATATTATTAATTGTTTACGTCTTGTATAACAATATATACAAAAGAGTGATTACATAGTACTGTTTGGAAGTAACGATATATTAGTAATTGTTTACGTCTTGTATAACAATATATACAAAAAGAGTGATTACATAGTATTGTTTGGAAGTAACGATATATTATTAATTGTTTACGTCTTGTATAACAATATATACAAAAAGAGTGATTACATAGTACTGTTTGGAAGTAACGATATATTATTAATTGTTTACGTCTTGTATAACAATATATACAAAAGAGTGATTACATAGTACTGTTTGGAAGTAACGATATATTAGTAATTGTTTACGTCTTGTATAACAATATATACAAAAAGAGTGATTACATAGTATTGTTTGGAAGTAACGATATATTACTAATTGTTTACGTCTTGTATAACAATATATACAAAAAGAGTGAATACATAGTTCTGTTTGGAAGTAACGATATATTACTAATTGTTCACGTCTTGTATAACAATATATACAAAAGAGTGATTACATAGTACTGTTTGGAAAAACGATGTTTAATAAGTAACAATATATATATTACTAATTGTTTGGACGTCTTATTAGTAATTGTTTACGTCTTGTATATATATAAAGAGTGATTACATAGTATTGTTTTGAAGTAACGATATATTAGTAATTGTTTACGTCTTGTATAACAATATATACAAAAAGTGATTACATAGTATTGTTTGGAAGTAACGATATATTACTAATTGTTTACGTCTTGTATAACAATATATACAAAAAGAGTGATTACATAGTATTGTTTGAAAGTAACGATATATTACTAATTGTTTACGTCTTGTATAACAATATATACAAAAAAGAGTGATTACATAGTATTGTTTGGAAGTAACGATATATTAGTAATTGTTTACGTCTTGTATAACAATATATACAAAAGAGTGATTACATAGTATTGTTTGGAAGTAACGATATATTATTAATTGTTTACGTCTTGTATAACAATATATACAAAAGAGTGATTACATAGTATTGTTTGGAAGTAACGATATATTAGTAATTGTTTACGTCTTGTATAACAATATATACAAAAGAGTGATTACATAGTATTGTTTGGAAGTAACGATATATTATTAATTTTTTACGTCTGGTATAACAATATATACAAAAAGAGTGATTACATAGTATTGTTTGGAAGTAACGATATGTTAGTAATTGTTTACGTCTTGTATAACAATATATAAAAAAGAGTGATTACATAGTATTGTTTGGAAGTAACGATATATTAGTAATTGTTTACGTCTTGTATAACAATATATACAAAAGAGTGATTACATAGTACTGTTTGAAAGTAACGATATATTACTAATTGTTTACGTCTTGTATAACAATATATACAAAAAGAGTGATTACATAGTATTGTTTGGAAGTAACGATATATTAGTAATTGTTTACGTCTTGTATAACAATATATACAAAAAGAGTGATTACATTGTATTGTTTGGAAGTAACGATATATTAGTAATTGTTTACGTCTTGTATAACAATATATACAAAAGAGTGATTACATAGTATTGTTTTGAAGTAACGATATATTAGTAATTGTTTACGTCTTGTATAACAATATATACAAAAAAGAGTGATTACATAGTATTGTTTGGAAGTAACGATATATTACTAATTGTTTACGTCTTGTATAACAATATATACAAAAAGAGTGATTACATAGTATTGTTTGGAAGTAACGATATATTACTAATTGTATACGTCTTGTATAACAATATATACAAAAAGAGTGATTACATAGTATTGTTTGGAGGAGACGATATATTAGTAATTTTTCACGTGTTGCATAACAGTATATACAAAAAGAGTGAATACATAGTACTGTTTGTAACTGACGATATATTAATCGTTGTTCACGTCTTGCATAACAATATATACAAAAAGAGTGATTACATAGTACTGTTTGAAAGTAACGATATATTACTAATTGTTTACGTCTTGTATAACAATATATACAAAAAGAGTGATTACATAGTACTGTTTGGAAGTAACGATATATTAATAATTGTTCACGTCTTGCATAACAATATATACAAAAAGAGTGATTACATTGTATTGTTTGGAAGTAACGATATATTAGTAATTGTTTACGTCTTGTATAACAATATATACAAAAAGAGTGATTACATAGTATTGTTTTGAAGTAACGATATTTAGTAATTGTTTATGTCATGTATAACAATATATACAAAAAAGTGATTACATAGTGCTGTTTGGAAGTAACGATATATTACTAATTGTTTACGTCTTGTATAACAATATATACAAAAAGAGTGATTACATAGTATTGTTTGGAGGAGACGATATATTAGTAATTGTTTACGTCTTGTATAACAATATATACAAAAGAGTGATTACATAGTACTGTTTGGAACGTAATTGTTTACGTCTTGTATAACAATATATACAAAAGAGTGATTACATAGTACTGTTTGAAGTAACGTTTACGTCTTGTATAACAATATATACAAAAAAGAGTGATTACATAGTATTGTTTGGAAGTAACGATATATTACTAATTGTTTACGTCTTGTATAACAATATATAGCAAAAGAGTGATTACATAGTATTGTTTTGAAGTAACGATATATTACTAATTGTTTACGTCTTGTATAACAATATATACAAAAAGAGTGATTACATAGTATTGTTTGGAAGTAACGATATATTAGTAATTGTTTACGTCTTGTATAACAATATATACAAAAAGAGTGATTACATAGTATTGTTTGAAAGTAACGATATATTACTAATTGTTTACGTCTTGTATAACAATATATACAAAAAGAGTATAACAATATATACAAAATTGATTACATAGTATTGTTTGGAAGTAACGATATATTAGTAATTGTTTACGTCTTGTATAACAATATATACAAAAAAGAGTGATTACATAGTATTGTTTGGAAGTAACGATATATTAGTAATTGTTTACGTCTTGTATAACAATATATACAAAAGAGTGATTACATAGTACTGTTTGGAAGTAACGATATATTACTAATTGTTTACGTCTTGTATAACAATATATACAAAAGAGTGATTACATAGTATTGTTTTGAAGTAACGATATATTACTAATTGTTTACGTCTTGTATAACAATATATAGTGATTACATAGTATTGTTTTGTAACGAAATATTACTAATTGTTGCCGTCTTGTATAACAATATATACAAAAAAAGTGATACATAGTACTGTTTCAAAGTAACGATATTTAGTAATTGTTTACGTTTTGTATAACAATATACACAAAAGGAGTGATTACATAGTATTGTTTGAAAGTATCGATATATTACTAATTGTTTACGTCTTGTATAACAATATATACAAAAAGAGTGATTACATAGTATTGTTTTAAAGTAACGAAATATTAGTTATTGTTTATGTCATCTATAATAATATATACAAAAAGAGTGATTACATAGTACTGTTTGGAAGTAACGATATATTAGTAATTGTTTACGTCTTGTATAACAATATATACAAAAAGAGTGATTACATATTATTGTTTGGAAGTAACGATATATTAGTTATTGTTTACGTCTTGTATAACAATATATACAAAAAGAGTGATTACATAGTATTGTTTGGAAGTAACGATATATTATTAATTGTTTACGTCTTGTATAACAATATATACAAAAGAGTGATTACATAGTATTGTTTGGAAGTAACGATATATTACTAATTGTTTACGTCTTGTATAACAATATATACAAAAAAAGTGATTACATAGTATTGTTTGGAAGTAACGATATATTACTAATTGTTTACGTCTTGTATAACAATATATACAAAAGAGTGATTACATAGTATTGTTTGGAAGTAACGATATATTAGTAATTGTTTACGTCTTGTATAACAATATATACAAAAGAGTGATTACATATTATTGTTTGGAAGTAACGATATATTAGTGATTGTTTACGTCTTGTATAACAATATATACAAAAAGAGTGATTACATAGTACTGTTTGGAAGTAACGATATATTATTAATTGTTTACGTCTTGTATAACAATATATACAAAAGAGTGATTACATAGTACTGTTTTGAAGTAACGATATATTAGTAATTGTTTACGTCTTGTATAACAATATATACAAAAGAGTGATTACATAGTATTGTTTGGAAGTAACGATATATTATTAATTGTTTACGTCTTG